>NC_091349.1:22051050-22116050 GCF_038502225.1 Cherax quadricarinatus
AGGGATTGATTCTCAATAATTTGAAGCAATTCCACTCTGCCTTTGCTAAGTTCCTATCTGCCTTGAACAAGATTACAGATTGCAATCAATACTGAGTATAGTTGTAAGAAGACCACTGAGTATTAGAGATGTCAGGGCAAAGCATCAATTCACTCCTGTCTTGCCTAACAAGCGGTCGCCATGTCCGAATGTCACCCAAATCCTTGTGGGTAACACATACCACGAATGGATAAGGGCACAAGATCAGTCACCTTCACAACACTTGACTGTGAATCCAGCGTAAGTCCAAAAAGACCTTCAATGCTCCTATGCTAGGTGTCCCTTGCTAGACTCTGGGACACCTTTACGTATGTCCCCTGAAGCCTGACTGCCACCCTTGGTTTCCAAAATCATATGCCTTGGCCAGCTTAATTGCTGAAACAGCACATGTGAGAATGCCTGGTGAAAAATCTCCAGTTTATGAAGGGGGCGATATCTCTCCCCCTCTTGAAGGAGGGGTAATAGCCCTCTCCAAAGAGGGCAGCCTTCTCAGATGGGGTTGTGAACAGCCTTGCTCCCTCGTTCCCGCACCAGAGTTATCAGAAACTTATGTTGGATGAGGCGTCACAAGAAACACAGCTCTTTATCAGAATTCCTGCCCACTTGTACATATATATGAATGGAAGCATGAGGGAACTGTTATTTCCCCATAACTTTAAAAATTCAAACAAAACCATCCCCTACTTAATCATCAAACTAGGGGTATTACGGCTCCCTATCTGCTATTAGAACATTAAGAAACAGTGATTTTAGGTTGAGTCCTGTTGCAAAGGCTGGCAATGAACGTCTTTAATCCAAGTCAGCAATTCCTTTCTTGTGCGGGGAAGTGCGGGGTAGCGAGCGTCAGATAGCGATACCTAACCAGGGCGTGAATGTGTCATGAAGAACGCCGCAAGTGCATAGCTTCTCCCACTGAAGAACATAGACTGCAGTGAAGTGCGCGTTCTTAGACTCTGGATCATACTGACAATCTCCAGGAACACTAGGGAGTCACTCTAGTGTAAAATACGAGTGACGAATTTCTGCGGTAAAGCCACGTTCACGAGTGTATAAACTTAAGTGTTACTCTCTCCGTGTCGTTTCTCGAGTGTAAACATTGGGAGAGTTGAAGTAAAATTACCTTGTTACTAACATTCTCCCTACTGTGGATAATTCCACGAAACTCATGAACGAGTGATAATTAAATGACGATGCTGTATACCCAGCTCGTTGTGAGTGACCGAACACTAGTGCAACATTCCCGAGTGACTCAGTTCGTCCATTATTGCATCGTTCAAGACATCGTGTGCGGCGGGAACGCTACAAACACCCCGGGTAAGTCTATCAGGCCTCTCTTCCCACTCTTCTGCTGCAGAAAAGTTTATGGTGTGTTATGATTGGACATGCCTAACCAATGTAGTCATGCGTATACCATCTACAAAAGCAGGTACGAGTAACCCACTATATTCTAGTTATTCTGTTATACTGGAATATACTCATTTAAATGTCAACATTTACACTAGGTACTCACTATCAACAACTCTTATGGAACAAGACAGCCACTTCAGAGGAGATCCCTTGAACCACGGCTGCAGGGGATCTGAACTGTCAAGTTAAATACCTTTCCTTATTGCCATGTATTTCTTATGATCATGCAGAAAGGTGTACTTATCTAAAAGTTTCTCCACAAAGTCAGTCACTATGATATTTACAAATCTGAGGTCTTAACCAGTCATGATGTGCCATTGATTATGTCAAAAAAGACTTTATGCAAGTGTTTCACAGCTTCTTCTAGGATGGGAGGCTATCAGTCAGTGACCCTGGGATCAGGCACTCCTGCTGAGTGCCATACTCGGTGGAGGCGGGCGTGATATGAGAATACGAGCGTCACTTAGCAAACATCTGGCCTCACAATCTCCCACTAGGTAAGTAGTCTGCCCAGGGCCTCTCGTATTGTGGACGAGACACTTAACTCTAACAATTGTCACTTACAGCTCATAATATGAATCACTGTCTCAACAAAGTGGCTTACTCAATGCACTACACAAGCGATCAGTTATTCGGGGTGACTAATAACTTATTCGTGATGGTACTCAATCCTCCTCATTAACTCATAAGTAATCAGTGTAAGTAGGTCGATCATTTGAGTCTCGGCGAACAGAAACATTAATTAACCCATTGTTCACCTCACAGTTTTATACACTTAATCGATCTACTGATGCGATTGCAAATGACACAGTCATATGGAACTGATTTCATAGATTACAACGACCTGCTGTTTTATATCACTGGAAAGTCATCACACCATCAAGACTCTTTAACACAGTGTGTTAAAGAGTCTTAAATCACCAGTCATAGCCAGGTGACAGCATCTGCCCTGTATGTGACAGGATGGTCATGCCACCAGTCACTGATAGGTGACAGCACCTGTCCTCTGTATGACAGGATGGTCATCACCGGAGAGACTCACTAAAACTGTGTGATGACATCTTTAATCATTAATCACAACAAGGTGACAGCACCTGCTCCCTGTGTGAATGGAGGGTCATGCCATCAGTGACAGCAAGGTAATTAATTGTTCATGCCTCTTACTTCTAACTGAAATCATTTATGACCTTTGTCATTTCACTCTAATCACCATCAATCAATGAACTGAGAACTCAGTCAAGTGACAATGGGTTCTGACTGCTGATCAAGTAACTCAGATTCGTTTTATAGTACTCGCAGGTCTTAGTATGCGTGTGAGCCAGGTCGAACTGTATTTAAGCACTCAGCTGATAGACTACTGATTATATCACTCAGACTTGCCCTACAGCTTAACTTGAACAGACCTCAAGTGTGTGGGAACCGAGATGAGTTGTGAATACTTCTACTGACAGACGACTGACTATGAACAGATTACCTTCTGTCAGTCAGTAAACAAGGTGAAGGAAGTGCTCGCTTAACTCTGAGCCTATGACTGACTTCAGGCTCGATATCAAGGAGAGAATACGTCATCACTAGACTGCTACTTTTTATTTTTTATATTTTATTTAAAATACAGTATACATTATACATGGAAGCAAACATGTCACTAAACCAATCAACATGTTACAACAAAATTAAAGTACAACAGTATACACAATCCAAAATGAAAAAGAAACACTTCACACAGGTGTACCAACAACGTATCCAGATAATCTACTTCAGCACACTTATACATCTTATGCCAAGTTTTATATACAAAACAATTCTTAAAGGTAAAAACCTCACCACATACCATTAAAACCTATTCATCCACCCCCACCAAATGTACATTTATAAAGTCGTACATATGTGCTCTGGAAGTAAAAAGGTACCCCCCCCTATCAAATACCAACAAAACAATGACATACTATAAGAGCGCAGGATACTACTTGCTCTAAATAATAATTATGAAAACTTTGCCTATCATACAAGGATAATATACTCTATATCTCAACACGGGTGCAATCCACCCAAGACTTCTTCATACGCTATATACCCTATAGCAGTATTAATACATGACATACTTGAACTCATATGCATACCTGCTCCAACAAAGTCATCTAAAATTGTGTATTTACACAAAATCAATGTGCATTTTTATATTACCTTACATATACTCTTACATGTGACTTGAAACATTAAAATAGCAAAGGGAAACCAACAGCGTGTACTTAAAATATATAACACTACCCTACACATACAGTGTCACACGACATGTACTATATAATCTTAACCAGGCCGCTGAAACATTATATGTTAGGTCTTATGTGCCAAAATACAATCTCGCATAATATAAAACTGTACCACGTTACTCATTACAGCTATTTACACTTCGAGCCTTCAGATATACAGAAATTGTGTCTTACAGAATGCTTCCTACAAGAAGGGAAACCCCAGACTTTGTATCACAGCATATTCTAAACAGTCATATGGCATACCTTAGTAACACCACGTAGTATGTGCTTTCTATAACATCTTTGAAGGCACTCTCACAATAACGAACAGTCATTCTCACACACACCCTTTCATTCACCTTGTATACACACAATGATGTAGTGCTCCAATACATTACGTACATGTACTATCCAAAATATTCACAACATAAAGGGAACACATGTGTAAAAACACCACCCACACCACACTCACTACACAGGAAAAGCATAAATGTATCAGTACAAATCCAGTCACACACTTTAAAAGCCATCCACACATCTCCACTCAAGAAACTAGCCCTTCGTTACCCCTTAAATCCCGTAAATCCTTCAACTTAAAACTCCGGTATCCCTCAGTAAACACTGTCTCCCACCTTCCCCCCATAAACATCACTATTGCGACACTTAGTTCTATAAATGGTGGCCGCTAACACCTTTATTCTTTCATCCACACCCACCTCCCTCACACCCACCTCCCTCACACCCACCTCCCTCACACCCACCTCCCTCACACCCACCTCCCTCACACCCACCTCCCTCACACCCACCTCCCTCACACCCACCTCCCTCACACCCACCTCCCTCATGGCCCAAGACCTATAAATAAAATCAGTGACCACATACGCAACCGCATTCGCCACCATCTGACTCATCCCACCTATATCTAAACTTAACACCCTTAACACCTGTAACCCTTCCCCACCCACTAACCTAACTACCCTACCTAACCATACCCTCACAGCTTCTAAACAATTACAAAAATACACCACATGAAAAATAGTCTGGGAACATCCACACGCTTTGCACTCCCCTCCCTCCCTTAGTCTCCTATTAAATAACACAACACCAGACGGCAAGATTCCATGTAGAAACCTAAACATTACCTCCCTTACACCTGGTTTAATAGGCAATTGCAGTAAACATTTTCAGATATTCCCCCACGCATACATAGGGTATGCCCCCTCAACTGCCGCCACCACAGACCCACCCCCCACCCTCTCAAGAATCCTCAATTTAAGGCACTTCGGATCCCTCACCATCATTAAAACCCGCAACATGGCCTCACCAATCATTAAATCCTTACCCCCCCACCATCGTTGCATATCCATACGTAGTCTTTCTAGCCCCTCTCTCCTCGCCCCCACCTCCCTCAAATACACGCGTTTTATATACACACTCATCATACGCTTTTCTAAAGGTATAAGCCCCAGCCCCCCCGGCTAACGGGAAGCATCACCACCCCTCTACTTAGCCAGTCACAACCCGATCCCCATATAAATCGGAAAATCCTATGTTGCAACCGTTGCACCTCTAGCAGCCTCAGTGGGTATATTGCCACCACGTGCCATATCTTACTATACAACAGGACATTCATCACAATGACCCTCTGATGCAACGTTAGCTGCGCCGTCCTCAAACCACCCAATCTTTTCAATACCCCATGCACGGTGGGCATCGAATTTACCTCTTGCGCGACCCTATCATTCTTAACGTACACTATCCCACAAATCAATAGCTGATCCACCACACTCCACCCGCGCCTTACAGTCCCACCTCTATTTACGTTATTGCCTAGGTCCATATACTTAGACTTTGCCACATTAATTTCCATCCCAGTAGCCTCGCCAAACACATCTACCACCTTTCCTACCTTGTGTAAATCCTTCTCATCCCTCACCAATACAGTTGTGTCATCCACATAACCCACAATACCCAGCTGACCCTCTCGTTCATTACTAACCCCTCCACTTGCGATACTCCACCTAACTGCCCTATAAAAGGGATCCTTTTATAGGGCATCCCTGTCGCAAACCCCTTCCCATCTGAATGTTAACACCTAGCCTTCCATTAGCCTGTACTCTCATAGATGCTCCCTGATACAATGTTTTCGCCCAAGATATAATTTCCCTCCTGAATCCCTGCCAACGCATGAACCTCCATAACGCATCCCTCTCTACACTATCGTAAGCCACTTGCCAATCCAATGCCAAAACACCCCCACCCCCCAACTCCCCCCTCTGCTCTATAAAACTTCTAAGAACTCCATAAGCGATATTGCGATATTGCTCGGTAATTCTCTACCGTAGTCTGTCCACCTTTCGGAACTAATACCACAACAGCAGTCCTTTGCTGCTCACCCATTTCCCAATCATCCTTCATTACATTGAATAACCTAACTAAAAATCCTCTCAATACTTCCCAATTCCTAACGTAAAAATCATTAGGCAACCCATCTACACCTGGCGCCTTACCTAAACTTGCACCAGACAAAGCGTGCAAAATCTCACTTTCCGTGATCGGACCTTCTAATGTTACCCTATCTATATCATCAATCTCACATTGCACAAAACCTCCCATTTCCTTTAAAGCCTCATCTCGAATACCTCCGTTTTGTGCATATGACCTAAACCATGCATCTAGATATCCACTCATACCCTCTGTCGTCACTAATACCTGCCCCCTCTCTATACCCTTCCATCCCCACATGAACAGTTAATCCCATCATCTCCATCGCCACTCTTCTCTTATGCCGTCGCCTCAACACGCATGCCGAAGGCCTGTCACCCTATAACACCTCTTCCAGCCCACCCAAAACTCGCACGTCATCAAATCTTTCATTTTGCAAATCCCTGATGCGCTCCTTTAATCCCTCAATATCGCCCACCGGATAACTAGCACTCCCACGCTCATAGCAAGCTCTCAACTGTCCCTCAAGATAAGATTGGTACCCATACTTCAACCTTGTATATTCCCTCCCACTACAAATATAAAATATCTTAATACTAGATTTCGCCACAGAGTCCCACCAACTAACCAGTTCACTATTCCCAGGCGCCTCCACCACCAACTCCCACAATTGAACATATGACTGCCGAGGCTCTTCTTCCTGCAACAACTTTACATTCAACTTCCAAAACCCCTTACACCTTCTTGGCAACCCCTCCCAACCTATATCCACCAAAACACCCCTGTGATCAGAAAATACTACGTCCATTACCCTCACACTATGTATTGCGACTGTCCTGGGCACGTATAATCGATCGAGCCTAGCCGCATACCCACGCTTAATAAATGTGTGCTCCACCACCTCACCTCCCCCAACATCTGTCAATCCTACCCCGGATAACAATTCTCCCAATATTCTCAAACAATGCCCTGCCCCCCTCGGTTCAACATCCTTACTCCTTATCACACAGTTCCAGTCACCTCCTATCACACCAACCCCCGGCAATCCACACAAATAATATACCAGAAGGTCCCTCATGAATTTATTCTTTATCCTTACATCTCCCTCTGCTGAGTCATACACACACACCAACGTCATCTGTACCTGACCCCATAACCCATCCACATGAATCACCCTCCCCTCTCCCCCCTCACTATGCCTGACAACCAACGGGCTAGTTTCTTTCACCAAAATGGCCACACCTCCTTTCAATCTGACTACATGCTCAACATACACATTATATCCATCCACCTTCAACTCATAACCCGGTCTATAATTGTGTTCCTGCAAGAACACAATGTCAACATCATGACGCACCAAATATTCCCTAAACCACTCACACTTTCTCTGAGACCTCAAGCCATTGATGTTCAATGTCAGGCACTTAAAACCGACAAAGGGGGTTTCCCTCTTGACACTATCGACTTATCACCTGATCGTTTCATTGCACCCTTTTCCCTCCCCCTCCCCTTTCTGGCCACCCTTACCCAACCCCTGCCCCTGCATGCCACTTGAACCTCTCTGCATGGCTTCTGTCCATGTTTTCTTCCCAAGCCGTTGTGCGGGTGTAAGCATGTCGTCGGAATCAGAAAGCACTGCAGAGCGCTTTCGCATCGTACCCTCGACCTGCATCAAGTCATCCAGCGCAGTGCCATGATGAACCTCCACCTCCACAGTTCTCACCAACTGGGCATCCTTACCACACACTTCAGGCCGACCTGGCATCACCACGCCCTCCTCAACTGCAGACCCATGATCCAGGTCTCTACCAACATCCTGACAAGGACGCTCATTACCCAAATGTCGACACTATCGACGTTTCTGCGTCGCTACCATTCTCTTCCGCGATGACCTCATCCAGCACTTGTACAACGTCCAGGGAAGTGATGTCGTCCCCCCACGTAGCCCCTGCCATCTCCTTTTCTTCGGCCCTCTCAACCTCCTCACTCCATGTCAAACTCTGCTGAGGCAGAGTCAAAAACGGCTGATCTTGGTCCTCTCTCTTTTCCTCCACATCTCGTCGTTGCTGCTGGTCCTTATCACCACGTCGTCTTTCACATTGCGCAGCCAGGTGATCATATGACCCGCACAAATGGCAAGTGCATCGCTGCCCAGCGTATGTTACAAAAACCTGAGTCCTGAAATCTTCCATCACCACATACGATGGAATTGGATGTCTGAGCGTCATCTTGACAGAGAATGTACCCTCAGGTATCCCATAAACGGGCCAGCTGACCACCTTCCTGCAGTGATCGTATGTATTGTGCCATATTTACACATAGTGAACCAGATGTCAGATGCATCCGTCTCAAATGGCACATTCCTGATCTTAACCCATGTGTAATAGCTGGACACATCATGCAGCCTCACTGTCACAGCATGATTAACTGGTATGGCCACTTCTTGAAACTTATTCACCACTGCCTCATACACATTCGCCGAACTAAATTTTACAAAAATCCTCTTCGTACCGTTCAGTGCAAGTCCACAAATCTCCTCATTGGCTATTCCGTAGGTATCTCTGATGATTGCAGGCAGAAGCAACTCCATTGATGGCCCCGTTATAGCTCCACTGGTTAGTTCAATGCAGACAGTATTTACCCTGCGCCGGCTAGCCTGCACCATGTTTGTGAAAATAATACTGCCACCAGACAACTCCAGGGGGCAGCAGCAGCACACATTCTCTCCACTCAAGGGTTGAGAGACGAATGAAAAAAAAATTAATCATAGGTCCTATACTCCCATCTAAACCATTAATGACACCAATTAGCCAACAGACTATTACTTATGTAACTAGTGGACTGGTAATTTTGACATCTGACAGGTGAAAAATGTGGACCTATGTGGTCAGGAGGATTTGCCTGCAAACACACTCGCGAGGGTGAGGCCTAACCTTAGTCCACGCCCACGCCCACGCCCACGCCCACGCCCACAGCAGAGGGGTGCCCAGGGGTACTGTTGCCAATTCCTGTGAAACTGTCTGCTAGTGTATGAGCTGTCATTCATGTTGCGCGAGTCACATGACCTTTCCGTCGAGGGGTTAGGCCTTCCTTTACGCACCAGAAGAAGCAGAGGATAATCCACAATTTCAAGTGGCTACAAAAATGGTTATATGTGGGGTGGGACATCCCAACTCTCCCAGAGACAGAGGGCATGCTCATCCTGGTGCGACTCTACATACACACATGTGTATGTAGAATATTACAGCAAATCGATACTAAAAGACTACCTAATTTACACAGTATACACTGCCAGTGATATGCACTATTCAGTGGTTCAGTGGACTACCTCGTGGAGCAACTTTTGATGCTTGAACCCACCTGGCCCAATAGAACCACATAGGTCAAAGACGACCATAATTGGGGGTTCTTGCTGCATACTGTTGACACTAACTTGCTCTGGGACTGACTCCCAATAATTTGAAGCAATACCACTCTACCTATGCTAGGTCCCTGCCTTTCTTCAGCAAGATTATAGATAGCAATCTATACTAAACATGCTTGTAAGAAGACCAACGAGTAATGGTACTAGAGACATCAGGGCAAAACATTCATTCACTGCTGTCTTGCCTAATGAGCAGGAGTTATGACATCCAGATCCTTGTGGATAAATAACACTTACTCCATGAACGGGTGAGATCACAAGATCACCTTTACTACACTTGACTGTGAATCTGGCAAAGGTCCATTAATCACTTATCTGATCCTTCAATGTTACTACGCATGGCATCTCTAGCCAGACGCCGGCACACCTTTACATGATGTTCCCTGAAGTGCTACTGTCAGAGGATCTCAACTTCAAGGATCACAACAGTGTCACTATCACATCTACGAGGAAAAATAATAGGATGGATAATGAGATCCTTCGAAACAAGGGATGCCATACAATGATGATCCTTTTTAAATCACTTGTTCTCTCTAGGCTAGGATGCTGCAGTACAATAACAGGTCCATTCAAGGCAAGAGAAATTGCAGATCTATAGAATGTACAGAGAACCTTTACTGCACATACAAGTTCCGTCAAACACCTTAATTACTGGGAACTCTTCGAGTCACTTTACCTGGACATAATCTACACTTGGGAAATCTTAAAGGGACTGGTCACAAATCTGCATACAGAAATCACTCCATATGAAAGTAATAGACTGGGCAAAAGGGACAACATAACTCGTATGAAAAGTAAGGACGCTATGAGTACCCTAAGAGAAAATAGTATAAGCGTCCAGGGCCTATGACTGCTCAACAGCCTCCCACCAACCATAAGGGGAATTACCAATAGACCCCTGGCTGCCTTCAAGAGGGAGCTGGACAGATACCTGAAGCCAGTATCCGATCAGCCAGACTGTGGTTCGTATGTTGAACTACGTGCCGCCATCAATAACAGCCTGGCTGATCATGCTCTGATCCACCTGGAGTCCTGGTCAAGAATTAAGCCTGGGAGGCGTTGGCCCCCAGAACACCTTCCAAGTAGGTAGAGGGGAAGCGCTAAACGCGTATTAGTCATTCAACACTCTGGGTATGAGAGGCAACTAAGTTTAATCCAACGAAGAGGAGCGTAACTTGGGTTACTTGGATCAAGAACCCTTCATCGCTACTGCTCTTGCTGGTAGGAGAAACAACAACAGTAGAAGTATTAGGAAGAACCGCAGCAGAGAGAACAACAGCAGTAGGAGAGAACAGCAGCAGTAGGAGAGAACAACAGCAGTAGGAGAGAACAGCAGCAGTAGGAACAGCACAAGTTGGATCACCAGAAACAGCCACAGCAGCACCAGTTGGAGGGAACAGCAGCAGGATTGTTATTATAAACATCAACAGCAGCAACTGGAGCACCAGGTACGGCATCAACAATAGCAGTAGGATCAGCAGGAACAACAACAGCAGCAGCAGCAGTAGGAGCGCCAAGAACCATAGTACGAGTAGTACTATAGGAGGGAATAGTAACAGCAGTAGGAACAGCAAAACAACAGCAGCAGCAGCAGCAGCGAGAGGGAGCAGCTGTAATGTGCGTCAGGCAGAGAAAGCCAGTTAAGCTACACTGTTGCCACAACCCTCGAGAAAGTCAACCACGCTCTCTGAAACAACCTTCTACTGTTTCGGTTGTATCTATGCTGCTCCTGCTGCTGCTGCTGCTGTTTCTGCTGTTGCTTCTGTTGTTGTTGCTGCTGCTGCTGCTGTTTCTGCTGTTGCTTCTGTTGTTGCTGCTGCTGCTGCTGCTGCTACTGCTGCTTCTTCTATTACTGTTCCTGCTGTTACTATTCCGCTTCCGTTACTGCGGTTGAAGCTGCTGATATTTTCGCCGATGCTGCTACTTTTGCTGATTTTTTTTTATATTTTATTTAAAAAACTTTACAGCGTAACATAAAATAAAAATATATAAAATGAGTACAGGATGATCCACAGTCCTACACAACATACACTGACAAAATATAACAACACAGTGTAACTGACACAAAAAAGGTTACCCATATACACTAGCAAATATTTCCATATAACATACTTAACAGTAAGAAAAAAGAAAAAAATGGTGATCCGACCCCTAACCTCATTATAAACCTTAGCAAACATAACTTACAGGTGACCACAGTAACAGCGCCAAATATAAATGAAATTATATAAACATCCATTGAAACGAAAGCTTTTATGACTGTGACTGTGACATATGACAAAGGTTCACAATCTTCACATTAGTTAATAAGAGGAATGACCTACATCATAATCTCATTAAAACAAGTACTTGCTCTTCCACAACTAACAACATAAACAAGAAAATTGCCTAAAAACATACATACGCCTCACTACAATCCATCTTTAATCATTGAAAAAAAATGAAAATCTTAAGCCTTTACCTATACTTAATAAATATTAATCAGCGTCTTCCACAGGATGAGCACATTATATAAAGTAAAAAAACAAAACTCCAGTTGTCAGGGTAATGCATGAAGGACAACCACAATATACCAAACACAATAAAAAAGGTGTTTATCTTAACATAAACCGCTTTAACACATTTCATAAATAACAATTTAACACCTCAAAACGCGATACATATCTCAAAAAAAAATAACATTAAAAAGAATGGGTAAACTTGACCCTATTTCACGATAAACCTAACAATGACATAACGTACAGATAACACTCAGTACCAGGCTCAAAATATGAAGTATATAAACATCCATTGAAACCAAGACTTTCAGGTATATATATATATATATATATATATATATATATATATATATATATATATATATATATATATATATATATATATATATATATATATATATATATATTTAGGTTACATAATATTACTTTGACAAAGGTTCAGTTCAATAGAAAGAATGTTCACTATAAAATATATCCGTTAATCACAACCTTTACATTAGTCATATATACGAGTGATCTACATCATAATTCCGTTAACACAAGTATATACTCTCTCCCAACTAACACCAGATACAGGAAAATTCTCTAAACATACATGCGTTCCCCATTACAAAACTTTAATGAGTCATTACAAATTTATGGAAGTCATTAGACTTCCGCCCTCATCAACAGGAGGAGAACATCATATAATGCTAAAATAAAGTCAGTACACTCATTAAACTCCAACACAAAACACAAACAACAAAACAAATATGCGAATATCGCACATGAAATATGCCCAATAAAGGCTATATATATACATTCTACATAGACCCAAAAGCTCCTGCAAGGTCTTACACCTAGCCATGCTAAGCGTTCTAGTGGTACACTCTGTAATCACAATTTTACTACATGTAAACCAAACAATAACCAAATTTCTGTAAACTCAGCATTGTAATCCTTATAGAGAATAAACTTTGAATTGAATTGAATTGAACTTAATATATTTAGAAGGTCATGACGACCCTGACACATCAATCACAGAATTCTCCAAAAGTTACTACATAATTACTTGATTTCATCACCTTTGCTTTCTGTACCCACTTGCATGCTACATACACTTACGCCACACATCTACACCTTCTATACCCACATACACTTTACTCTCACCCCCCCCCCAGGAGGCGACCCCGCTGTGTCCCCCTGAATTCCCTCTTCTCATATGTAATCTCCAAACCCCCACCCCTTACTCACTCAGCCCAAGTCGCAGATTCATGAGAAACCCTAACGTTAACATTCTATAACCTTCCGAAAAATCCTTCGCCCACCTCCTCCCATACAGTTCTCTGTTACGACACATCGTATGATAAACCATTACCGCTAGTACCCGCCTTCGCACCTCACAAACCCCCCTCCCCCTCATCACCCACGATATATATATATATATATATATATATATTCAAGGTAGTAGGTTGGTAGACAGCAACCGCCCAGGGAGGTACTACCGTCCTGCCAAGTGAGTGTAAAACGAAAGCCTGTAATTGTTTTACATGATGGTAGGATTGCTGGTGTCCTTTTTTCTGTCTCATGAACATGCAAGATTTCAGGTACGTCTTGCTACTTCTACTTACACTTAGGTCACACTACACATACATGTACAAGCACATATATACACACCCCTCTGGGTTTTCTTCTATTTTCTTTCTAGTTCTTATTCTTGTTTATTTCCTCTTATCTCCATGGGGAAGTGGAACAGAATTCTTCCTCCGTAAGCCATGCGTGTTGTAAGAGGCAACTAAAATGCCGGGAGCAAGGGGCTAGTAACCTCTTCTCCTGTATATATTACTAAATGTAAAAGGAGAAACTTTCGTTTTTCCTTTTGGGCCACCCCGCCTCGGTGGGATACGGCCGGTGTGTTGAAAGAAAGAATATATATATATATATATATATATATATATATATATACATATATATATATATACATATATATATATATATATATATATATATATATATATATATATATATATATATATATATATGATCCACCATTATATAATCCAAAGCTCTTGTGACACACGTTGAACCCTCCCACATCTAGGCTTAGTGCACGCAGAACCGACACCCCCTGCCCCCCACCCCCTGTACTACCCTACTTAATCAATACCTAACATCTTCCAGTCTCTCACAAAAGTATACTGCATGGAACGCCGTCTCATATCCCCCCACAGATTCCGCACCTCCCGCTCTTATTTACCCTTCTGGTTCTTAACAGTAGTATGCCATGCAGAAAACGATACGTTACCTCCCTCACCCTAGGCTTTAACTTCAGCTTGCTAAACCTATACCAAATACTCTTCCACACATACATGGGGAACAATCCCTCAACTGGTACAACAAACCTCCCTGCAAGCAACCTACACAAAATCCCTATTCGAATTTTCCTGGGTTCTCTAACCAACATCAAAGCCCTCAAAACACTTTCACATTCCCTCAACTCCACACCACCATACAACTTACCCAACCTATCATGTACTTTTTTCAGCTGCATCCCCCCCTCACTCCTTCGCACAAAACCTCCCATTTAAAAAACACACATTTAACTCTCCTTCTCAGATCCATCAACCCCAACCCACCCTGGCACACAGGTAACATTACAACCTCTCTCCTCAGCCAATCGCACCTTGAACCCCACAAAAAGTTAAACACCCGTCTCAGAATTCCCATAATCGCCGTCTCTGTTATTGGGAACATGGCTGCTACATGCCAAACCTTACTATACAATAATACATTTATTACAATCACTCTTTGCACGATAGTCAGATGATGAGGTCGCAATGCATCAGACGCCCCAGGATCCTTTCCATCAACCTATTTGAGTTTTCCTCTCGAGCAGCGTCCAAGTCATCCTTATAGATGATACCACAAATTTTTAAAGACACCGTCTGTTTCCTCACAACCTTACGTCTCCCCCCCTCCACCCAATCACCCAACCCCATGACCATTGACTTCTCACTATTTACCTGCATCCCTGTTGCACTTCCAAACAATTGCACATCATCTAAAACCCCCAACGCCATCCCTTCTCGAACCAGGACTGTTGTATCGTCTACATATCCAATTATTCCAGGCCACACTTTCCCTACCTCCCCCTCACCCCCACCCATGTTACATACACAACGTTCAACCATTGTATAGAAGGGGTCCTGAATGCAGGCAAACAATATCTGTGACATGGGACACCCCTGCCTAAGTCCCCTACCCATTACAATCTCCTCCCCCAAGTATCCATTAATCTGTACCCTCATCTTAGCTCCTTTGTACAACGTGGTTACCCAATTAACTATTTCTTCCCCATAACCCTGCCTCCCAAGTATAGCTCCCAATACTCCCCTTTCCACTCTGCCATAGGCCCCCTGCCAGTCTAAAGCCAACAATGCCCCCCATCCTTTTGACTCTACAAAACTTCTCAGTATTCCATGACCTTCAATCATCGACCCTCCAGGCAATCCATACAGCGTTTTCGAAACCACTCTCCCTACCACTAATTTAAACTGATTACCCAAGACTTTAGCAAACAACTTATAATCTGCACATAACAGCGATATGGCACGGTACTCCTTGAGGGTGTGCTGCCCCTTACCGTTCAGGACCAACACTACAACTGCTGTTGCCTGCTTGTGCCCCATCACACCCTTCTCCTTCATCTGATTTAATAACCTAACCATGAAACCCCTTATCACCTCCCAATGTTGTAGATAAAATTCAGCTGGGAGACCGTATACTCCCAGTGCTTTGCCCTTCCTCATTCCCCTTAAAGCTAACTCTATTTCCTCTTCCGTTATTACCCCTCCTAAAGCCTTCCTATCACTGTTCCCTAAATTACACGTCACATACTCACACACCTTCTCTAAAGCCACATTTCCCACCCTCCCACCTGTGCAATAACCTTCATACCATTTATCCGCATATGCACACATTCCTTTCGTAGCTCGTATCTCTTGACCTACCCTATAACCTCCCGCCATCTCATGTACCTCTAGCCTCGGAATAGCTGTAACCTGCTGCCTTTGTTTTTAATGTCGCAACACACACGCCGATGGCTTGTCTACCCAAAGCACCTCCTCTACCCATGCCTGCACCCTTACCGCTTGAAACCTCTCATTTTGTAACTCCCTCAGTCTCCCTTTGACCTCGACAATTTCATCCATAGGATAGTTGCCCCCCATAGCCCCCTGCCCATAACAACCCCTTAACCTGTCCTCTAAATAATTTGAAAGTCCATATTTTAAATTATTTATACGTTTACCCTCCCTCACATAATATTTCCTAATCCTTTCCTTGGCTACTCAATCCCACCATTTCACGACATCTTCCACCCCCTGTGCATCCTCGCTAAGATCCTTCCATAGGACAGAAAATCCCTCTAACCTCTCCTCATCACTCAATACACTTATATTTAATTTCCAGTAACTCCTGTATATTTCCACAAGCGCCTCCCACCCAACCTCCACCAACACTGCTCTATGATCTGACAATGCAACCCCATGAGAAAGATACACTCTATCTAACCTCGCTGCATACCCTCTCCTAACAAACAGTTACATAGAATTATCATACATAGCAGCATATGTGTAGAGAACCTAGGATAACCCAAAAAATTCAGACAGGGTGACTTATTTCCATTGGGGTCCTTTTACCTTATTATTATAATATAGAGGTTATAATATTTTCTTATTATTCTATAATGAAGATAACATCTTATTATCATACTAAAAAGACTATCTGCTACACGAGGGTTATTAAGACTATCTACAATACGAGGGTCATTAGTAGGAATAAGGTAAAATTTACACGTATGTTAGCTAAAAAATAGAAAATCATTCCCCTCCCTTTCTGTAGCTACATTCATCAGACACCTTTTGGCACTCTTCTTGAACTGGTTCATGCTATGACTGGTTTTGACATGTGCGGGCAGCCTGTTCCATTCCTTCATTGCTGTACAATAAAAGTGTTTGAAGCCTGGCCAATGACTGTGGGTACTACAAAGTTGTGCTCTCTCCCCCTAGTATTATGATTGCTTTGGTTCCCAACCTTGGCAAAATTGACAGCAAGATATTCTGGACACTCTGAGCAATTTTATAAACATGATTTCGCTTCAGTTGTTTTACTTTGTCTTCAACATTCAGCATATCCAACTGCTGTAATTCATTCTGACATTGTTCGCATCGCTCTTGGGCCGTGCGGACAGGCTGCGCAGTAGCTCCTGACTCTTTTGGTTTCTGCACAGTTTTCCTCAGTGCACTCACAATGGCAGAAGGTGCATGTAGGCGAGTCAACACCGTCTGCCTTCAGTTAGTGACAGGCTCGCTCAACAATCAGAATACTCATCTGCTGCTTACTGCGATACTCTGAGATACATATGGAATCAATAATGAAGATCTTTATGGTGTCTCTTTAAACGGCAATTCGAGGCTTTTTGTCAAATTCGGACAAAATAGTACTTACGAAAACATGGTTGCCAGGTATCAGGATGTGATCAAGACCATTAATCCTGGTGTCACTGTTCGACTACACGACATCTCCCGATTTTACACCTGGATCAAAGTACGAAACGTTCCCTTTGACGCGGACGAAAGTGATTTGAGGAATGTTTTTGCACGCTATGGCACGGTTCATATGGCAACTTTGGGACGGTGGCATGATGGTCCTCTAGTTGGTATGCTGGAGGGGTCTTTCTCCTTGAAAATGTCCCTCAAGCACCCTATTCTGTTGTATGTGGTTATGGAGGACTTTCGTACGCAAGTTACATACTCAGGCCAAAGGCGTATGTGTAGGCTTTGTGGGATGTATGACCATATGGCGGTGCAATGCCCTAGAAGACATGGTAAAATGACGGAAGTAAGGCGGATTGATGTTACAACGGAGCAGTGGTCATATGCTGCTGCTACGGAACAACATACATTGGCTAGTAAACCATGGAGTGAGGAGGTAGAGTGTGAGATTGAAGAATCACCGGTATGTCTAACTCTCCCTGGTGCAGTGGAGGACGTGGGCGTGGTATCGGCAATGACAGAGGAAGACTTCGTTCATACTCAGGATGACATGGAGCACTCTATTCAAGAAGCTCTGAACGTTTTGTTGGATGCTTCCATATCTGAGGGGATTCAAGGTGGTTTAGAGGATGTAAGTGTACAGGAGAAGGACGGAGCATCCACTGGGCATATTGCTGAACATCAGGTTGTGGTCGTGGAGGTTCATAGAAACAACAGTTCTGAGGATGAGATGGATACTGGCCGTAGTTCTCGTAAGAGAGCAGCGGTGATACTTGACTGTGAAGATGTTTTAACACCAGGGCAAAGGCCGGGGAACAAAGCATGGTGCAACAAGACCCGTAGAGACATGGGTAAATCTAAATGTGTTCAGCATGTCAAAGAGAGCGACACAGGGGGGGTGGGGGAAGAAGTGGAGATATACATAAGGGAACCAAGATTGTTAAGGTATCCAAGGGTAAACCTCCAATGAAACATTCAAGTGTCTTACTTTAAATATACATGGGTTATGATCTGTTGAAAAACGTAAGAGTTTGGAGGTTTTGTTAAAAAATCATGTACCCGATATCGTGTTCTTACAAGAACACAATTATAAATCTTTAGGTGAATTGCTGATTCCTGAATATATCTTGTACATGGGCTGAAAGGTGGTGTAGCTGTGTTAGTTAAAGAGGCTAGCACATTTTCTTTGCGAACATGTGAGGTAGGAGAGGAGGGGAGGGTGGTTAGGGTGGATGGGGTTTGGGGTGGGGTACAGGTGGCCTTCCTTGGTGTATACGGACCGGCGGAAGGTGACATGTGTATAAAAAATACGTTTTTTAGGGACGTGTTGGTGTACCATTTAAGATCGCTGCCAGTCGTCACAATTATTGGGGGTGATTGGAATTGCATTGATCGTCGCAAGGATGTCGATCCTAGAGGGAGAGGGTTTTTTTCTGGATATTTAGGGGATCTATTGTGGAGTGTTAATGTTACAGATGTGGAGGGGATGAGGTGGGTGGGGTCATGCATACGTTCATTAGAAGGGAGTATGCGGCAAGATTGGATCGCATATATGTTTCTAGAGGTGTCAGCGTCAGAAGTGTACGTGTGCTAAATGTGAGCTTTTCCGATCACAGAGGTATTATGGCAGATGTTGACTGGGTAGGATTACCGAGGCATTTCAGAGGTTTCTGGAAATTGAATGTGGGATTAATGCATAAAAGAGGTGTGAGGGAAGCTTTTGCGAGTGCTTGGAGGGGATGGTGGGCTGAATGTCAGGTGGGGGTTGATATAGTTGAATGGTGGGATACTGTCAGTAAGGTGAAGGTGAGGGATTTTTATCAGCAGTGAAGCAAAGAAGACAGGAGAATGCAGTATGGGCTCTTGAACTATCTTGAAGATCAACTGCAAGCACGTTATACGAATGGTAGGGGAGTGTATCTGGTGGTTGAAACTGAAAATTTAAAATGCTTAATTGGAGACATTCACAATCGTATTTTTGATGTGGCGAGGATAGCGAGTGGAATTGATGAGGTTTTATGGGGCGACCGTCCTTCGGAGTTTGTCTTGCGAGAGCAGGGCAGACGTCGCAGGGCGACAGAATTAATGAGATTAGAGGTTCAGGAGCCATTGGGAGCCTTTAGTGGGGAACAGGTCCTTATGTCAACGGAGGCTATGAATACTTTTGTAGATACATGGTATGAATTGCAATATAAAAATGCTGGGATTTCTAAGGGGGCACTAGAAGAAATGGGTGAATGGGTACGTTGTGACCTAGAGTACATGAACAGGTTGGATTTGAGTGGACCTATAAGTGAAGAAGAGATTAGGTTGGCTGTGGAGTGTATGAGTGTAGGGAAGTCACTGGGGATTGATGGAATCCCTTGTGATTTTTACAAGGAAAATTGGGATTGTATTCATGAAGTTTTAGTGATGTTATTTAATGCCATGAAAAATAGTGGCATCAAGGGACAGCATTAAAGAACGGGTGTTGTTGTTCTGGTCCCGAAAAAGAAATCTGGGGATTATATACATAATTATAGGGCAATCTCTTTAATGTGCAGCAATTATAAAATTTTTGCGAAAATGTTAGGAAATAGGATAAAACGGGTTTTGGAGAGGGTTTTGGACGAGGGACAATATGGTGTGCCAAAACGATCTATGTGTGTGGGGCAAGGAATTATTCACAGGTTCATTGAGGAAAGCGGGAGGGGTAATAAAGGTGGAATATTAGCTTTGGATTGGCACGCTGCATACGATTGTGTGGAGAGAGAAGCATTATGGAAGTTTATGCAATGGCAAGGTTTCGGAAAGGAAATTGTTAGTTGGGCACGGGTTTTGTACGAGCAGGCTATGTTTAGGGTGCAGGTAAATGGTAGGTTGGGAAAAGTAGTTAGGATGCATAGGGGATTGCGACAGGGGTGCCCTGTATCACAAATTCTTTTTGCGTTGATTCAGGACCCATTTTTTAGAGCCGTGCGGGGGATCGTAGGACAGGATGAAATGCAAGGTGAGGTGGGGGTACAATCAGGAATTATAGGTTATGTGGATGACACTATGGTTTTATTTCGTGGAGCAAAGGTTTTAGGAAAAGTGAGTGAATTGGTGGAATGTTTCGGGAAAGCAACTGGGATGAAGGTTAATAAGGAAAAGTCAATGCTTATGGGGGTGGGAGATTGTGTGGGTGTGGTATTAGGCCAGGGGGAAGGCTGGCCTTTAGCAAATCAAATTAAGGTGTGTGGGATTGTGCATATGGAAAACATACAGGATGCGAGGAAGGTGAATTCAAGTGAGGCTGTAGAGAGGGTTTTAGGTCGTTTGACAGGATTGAGGGAAGGAGGCCTGTCTATACATCAGCGTGCTTTTGTTCAGTAAGTTGTGGCATGTGGCATGTATTTATCCATTACATCCATATGATGAGAAGCATATGTTAATGTGTGTATATAGATATATTTGGGTTTCAGGATGTGATTGGTTAACGAGGGATGTGGTGTCTCTTCCGGTTAGCCCGGGTGGCCTGGGGTTAATGAATCTGCATAATAGACTGTTAGGCATGTATGTCAAGCATAGCTACTTGAGGGAGAGTAGAATGGCTGGCTCAGGTTTGACCTGGATAAGAAGGGACTTGGTACGTTGGTTGAATGGCATAGACGTAAAGAGATGTGAGGACATGTTGAGGATGCTAATTTATGTAAGAGATCTATGCAAGATCAAGATTGGCAAACTGGCACTGGTAGAGGGCAAGGAGGTAGTAGCCAAGGTGGAAGGAATATATCCAATGTATGCATGGAAGGACATATGGGGTCGTTTAAAAGCGTTACGGTTATGGGCCGTCTGGGGAAGTGTTAGCAAATAGGTGTGTGCAGGAGGAGGAGCAGTGTTGTGTGTGTGGGGATCTGGATACAGTCTTTCATGCAGTTTATTTCTGTATGAGATTGGAACCCGTAAGGTTGTGGTTTAGTAGGGTTTTACGAATGGTGGGTGGTGGTGGGATTAGTGTCTTAAGAGCTTTAAGTTTAGATGTGGCGGGGGGGGGGGTCGGAACACCGGTACAGAATGCAATCGGATATTTAGTGATGGATTTTGTATGCACATCATGGGTATATAGGCATTTATCTGTGAGGGAGAGAATCAGAGTACTGGTAGCCATTTTTTATGGTACACAGCAGCGAAATAAAGACATTACAGGAAACAGATGGTTTTTATTATTTTCGGAGGGATATTGCAGATTCCATGTCAGGGATTTATGGGCATTAATACCTTAGAGCAGTGGTTCCCAAACTGGGGGTAAATTACCCCCTGGGGGTAATTTAACCATTTTTGGGGGGTAATGGAGGTGTGACAGAAAAAAAGTTATGAATTCTGAAAATCAAGAAAACAATGCGGTACCCGGTATGAGGATTATTGTTAACTTTGTCTTAGTATATAAAGTTGTAAAGTAAACCTATTATAAGTAAGTAATAAAGTTAAACCAAATAACAATAAATATCAAAAACTAATATACAGTATTAGAAAAGAAGAAATATATAGCTAAGTGTGTGGAAACCCAAAAGTATTTTGACAAGTATGCTTCAGGACAAAAGTCACTCAGTAGCCCAGATCGACCTGTCCAGTACGCGTCACTCACTTCCTGAGGCTGCCTCTATTTCACACTGTCAGTTTATCTGTGAGCATCAGCCAAGGTAGACATAAGCTGGTATGTATGTGTACTGCCCTGTGCAGTATATAGTTAGTATTTACCCACTGTTACTGTGAATTTGAAGCTATTATTAATTTTATATATAATGTATGTGAGGTTCTTACATTTTCAATGGTTTTGCTAGGATTAGCAGAGTATGCGAGGCTTTATACATTCACTGTAGTCTCGCACTACACGGTGCTCTTGTGCTGACAAGCATGATACTTGCAGCCTGACAATTTTGAATGTATGCGTGTGTGCTTGCATCAGTGAACTTGTGTTAGCTGCCATGCGAGAAATTATGTACCTTGCGTTTTGCAGTGTATGCATGGATATTCTTCTTTTTCTGCAGATTAAACAAGAAAATGTCCAAAAAGCGCACCTACACTGACGCCTTTCTTCGCCATGGCTTTGTGAATTTAACTTCTGGTGGAGAGGATCGGCCACAATGTGTGGCATGTCACAAAGTGTTGACAAATGAAAGCCTCAAGCCATCAAAACTCTCAGCTCACCTCCAGAAGTGCCATCCAAATCTTCAAAATAAGGATCAGGCTTATTTTCAGCGCCAGGCTGTAGCACTGAAGAATATCCAGTTCGGCTCATCTGGAATTCAAGCCCAAAAGCTTCAAGCTGCGGTCGAAGCATCCTACTGTTGCATATAAAATTGCCGAACAACAGAAATGCCACACCATTGCAGAGAATCTGATTATGCCTTGTGGATACGAGATGGTAAGCAAGGTATGTGGGGAGGATCAAGCGAAGAAACTGAGTGTCATATCTCTATCAAACAACACCATCCGCCGACGAGTCGATGACATGGCATCAGATATCCTGTCCCAAGTTACAACAGAGATCAAGGAAAGCTCATATGGCAAATTCTTCTTGCAATTTGATGAATCGTGTGACGTAGCCAGTTGTGCTGTTCTCCTTGGGTTCGTCCGTTACGTCCACCAGGACAAGATCAAAGAAGAGTTCCTATTATGCGAGGATCTGCTGACAACCACAAAGGGAGAAGATGTCTTCAATATCATCAACAGTTTCTTTACCAAGAATGGATTGGATTGGAACAGCGTTCAACAGGTAGGAAACGATGTTTATATAAAGTCTAAATTAGTATAAATACAATGAATTACACGGCATATAGTCATATACAGTTTTATTTATTGTACAAGTAACTGTAGTGCAGCTAATATTTTGTACATGATTCACACAAAAAATATCGTGCCTGTCGTACTGAAATACTCAAGTACCGAAATAATTAATTAAAACCATATAATTATAACGCAAAAGATAAGTAACAATGACTAACTGACGCAGTCTATAATAATTTTTCTTTTTATTCCAGGTCTCCGTCGATGGAGCACCGTCGATGATGGGTGGTCATCGTGGATTACGGGGCCTCATACAAGCTATCAATCCAGAAATTTCTGTAGATCACTACATCATTCATCGGTACTCTCTTGGATCGAAAAGCCTGCCTGGTAATCTGAAGTTAGTGTTTGAAGATGTGTTGAAAATCGTCAACTTCATCAAGTCCAGAGATGTGAAATGAGCGACCATTTGAAGGGGCTTGAAACAAGCATGCATCACTACTTTCCAGAGAGTGACCAAGAAACAGCCACTCTTCAGTGGATCATTCATCCCTTCTCTGTACCTGATGATGCCATTCATGATGATGATTTCCCTGCAAAGGAGGAGTGGATCACAATGCGAGCCAATGAAGCCTTGAAAGTCGAATTCCAAAACCAAAATGCAGATTCCTTTTGGATTTCACGACTACCTGACTCGCCAACTCTGTCCAAGAGAGCCTTGAAGTTGTTGGTATCATTCTCAACAACGTATCTGTGCGAGAAGGGCTTCTCAACTGTGCTGGGTATGAAAACAAAAAAGAGGACTCGCTTGAATGTTGCAAACGATGCCAGGCTGGCACTTTCAACCACGAAGCCAAGAATTCCTAAACTAGCTTCAAGTATGCAACGCCATCCATCCCACTGATGTTCTTGACATCTTTGGTAATAGTCATTAGAGATGCACAATGTTCAAATACAATAAATAAAAGAAAATATCTCAAGTGTTTTAATTTAGCCATATATATCAATAATAACAACATTTTGTGAAAGGGGTAACATGCTTTATGTGGCATGTTAAATTGGGTAACAAGCTGAAAAAGTTTGGGAACCACTGCCTTAGAGGGTACACGAGGCTGGCTTCTTGAATATGGGTGTGTGGAGGTGGCACATGATTGGTACAGGGGCGGTATGATGTATAAATGCTAGGTATGATCGTTAGTTATGATGGCATTTTACTCATACACATATACATAATATTACTTGGACTTCTTTTTTTTTTTTTTTTTTTTTGTTCTTACATTGATGTGGGTTAAGGGAGTGGATTTCTTGTAAAGCAAACTCATGCACTGCATGACAGGTGTTACGTAAAAGCACCTCGTGCAACTTATATTTATAGTTTTTCATTTTATACTTTCCTTGTATTAGCCATGTGGCTGATACCTGGTAACGTTCTGCTTGGGGACTCCTGGGATACATGGTAGGAATATGACTAGATAAGGAAGTTAACAATGTGTGTTTCTGTACGTAGCCCTATTACCCATATTTGATCATTGTTGTGGATGCGATGATTAGTGTAACGTTTTTCCTTTGACAGTTTAGTGGATGTATCACTCGTTTTCTTGTGTGTGTATTTTGTTTATATAATCTTCAATAATGTGTGTGTGTATATCAGGTTTGAATGTGTGGTGTGTGTATGTTGCATAATGTTACTTGTATTAGTAATTCAGAATTATCCCATGCTATTAAGTGGAATCCTTTGTGTATTGTACTGAATATGTTTTGTATCACTGCAGTAATCCAGTAGATTGAGTACCGGAATCATTACATATCGTTCGTATTTGGATATTTTGTTATATATGCACTTGTTTATGTACAATGTCCGTTTAAAGGTTTTAATGACATAAAATCAAACACTAATGCATATTATAGATGCAACGTTTCTCTTTGTTTATAATATGTATTTGATTAGTGTAACGTAGAATTTGTGTAATCTTGTTTTCCTTAGGCTACGTACATAATGCATAGTGGACGGGCGACAATTTATGTCAACACTAAGTTAACCGTTCTAGCATATATGTTGATAATGGTAATTATACTTTCTGTGAATGAAATGAAATGTGATACTTTGTTTGTTTAATGTATTGTATCGTTTTAAATAAATAAAATAAAAATTCATTCTGGCCTACATGCTCTCTTGGTCACAGCCCCAGGATGAATCTTACGATTTTGTTCTGGGTGATTTGCAGCCTATCTTTCAGTTTTTTTGTCAAGGCAGAGTACCATGAAGAACAAGCGTAATCCATATGGCATGTATAAGGGCTAGACATAGGATCCTGCGAGCCTCAGTAGGTAGGCACTGTGCTTGTCTATACAGGAACTTCAATCTGGCATTCGCTTTCTTTACTACACTGTTCCCTATCAATTCTCCTGACATGCAAGGGTCAAAGGGGATGCCCAGATATTTTACTGATGAAATCAAAGTGATGGGCTCCCCATTACATTAAAATTATTTACCCTTCTCAGTTTGTTTCGTGCCAAAGAGAATGGCTTCAGTTTTCCCGAGGTGTAATGATAGTTTGTTGTCTACTAACAATTTGCTCCAGGACTCCAGTTCCAGTGTTAAAACATTAGCTATATCTTGTGGGTCTTTACCTGATGCTAACAGAGCACTGTCATCTGCATACAGTAGGAGTTTGCACTTGACACTGATAGGCATGTCATTGACATAACATAAGAATAATAAGGGACCCAGAATACTATCTTGGGGAACTCCACATGCTATCGGCAGCGGTTCTGATTTCGTTTTGTTGATTTTGACAATTTGTCTTCTGTTGCTAAGGTAGGACTTAAACCAGTCTACAGAGCCTATACCGATAGCTTGAAGTTTCTTACATAATATATTGTGGTTGACAGTATCGAAGGCCTTTGCAGGTCTAAGGTTACCATACCTATGAGGTCCCCCTTTGGCATTTCAGTTCTCAGGTAATCCATCGGATTAATTAGGGAGGTGTCGGTTGAGTAAGATCTTCTAAAGCCCGATTGATAGCTATGGAGAATGTTGTTGTCATTAAGGTACTTAACTACTTGAGAGTACACCACCCTCTCTAGAATTTTGGATATTATACTGAGTATACTAACAGGCCTATAGTTGCTTACATCAGACCTACTATTTTTCTTGAAGATAGGAGTAACTCTGGCCTCCTTGAACCCATCCCGTACGGTATTAGTGGTGATTGATAGATTTAGTATGTGAGCAATGGGGATTGACAGTTCAGAAGCACCATCTTTTAGGAACTTAGACAGGATGTTATCCAGGCCAGTGCTCTTAGTTGGGTTTAACCTGTTTAGTTCTTTTTGAATAAAGTCATGAGATACACTTACTAGTTGACAACTGTTTGGGGGTTACCCCTTTATTGGTATAGTATGTTTGAAACTTATCAGAGCCTGTGTTATAGGTATTTGATGCAGCTGGTAGTTTACTTACTAGTGTTGATGCAACAGATGTGTAGTAGGAATTATAGCAATTTGCCGCCTTAGATGTTTCGTGGCATACCTCGTTATCGATAGTGAGTACTATGTTAGACCTATCTACTGGCTTATGGCTATACCCCAACTGTTTTAGTTGTTGCCAGAGCTTTCTGGGGTTATGCTTATACTCTTCAATTTTTGAGCAATAGTGCTTTGCCTTCGCTCCTTTTATAAGTCTCTCTACTCTGTTCCTCACCCTTTGGAATTCATTTAGTGCTGCAATATCCTGTCTGTTTGCTTTAAATCATTTTAGCAGCTGATCTCTGAATTTCATATTATCTAATATCTCAGTGGTAATCCAGGGTTCAGTTCTTTGTTTAATCCTAACCTCTTTAACTGGTGCAATATTATCAAGGATGGTAGTGAACATTGTTTTGAATTTTTCCCAGGCATCGTTTACGTCCATGCAACTTGTTATCTCTGACCAGTCACAATTGTGTAGCCTATTTACCAGTGTTTCTTTACTGTAGTTTCTAGTTGACCTCATTTTTAGTGTCCTGTTTTTATTGTGCCCTAGTGATTTTCCTGGTGCAGTAAATGATGAAATGATCACTAAGACCTGTGGTAATGACGCCTGACTGACTAATGTTCTCAGCGCGGTTACAAACTATGTGGTCAATTAGGGTGGCTGAGAATTGTGTGATCCGGGTTGGTGTATTAATTAGTTGAGTGTAACTATTTAAACCTAGAATTTGCTTATACCTTTTGCATAGCCCGTTATTTTGCTGCTGAAAGCAGATATTGAAGTCGCCCAGAATTATTGTCTTGCAATTGTTTTCAAGTCCGGACAATTCTCTGGAAAAGTCTTCTAAGAACTGGTCCTGGGTGGGAGGGCGGTAACTAGTTCCTACTAAGATGGGTTTGGTCTTGGGAAGCAGCACTTCAAACCATAGAATTTCCAGTTTATTGTTATTTAAATCAGGTCTTGGGTTGTAAGCTAAGTCATTTCTGATGTAGGCACATACTCCACCACCCTTTCTGTTCCTATCTAAGCGTTTTATATTGTAAACTTCTATTTTGACCTCGTCGTCAGTCACCGTATTATCCAACCAGGATTCAGAGATGGTTATAACTGCCGCCCTAATTTTGTTAGCTAGAATCCTAATCTCTGCAAATTTAGAAAGAAGTGATTTTGCGTTGACATGAATAAAGTGAAGGCCTGTTTTCATAAAACAATTATAATCATCAATATATGGCAATGGGTCATTTGTATTAAAATTAGGTAAATCAATGTCATCATTGCTAAAGGGTAACTGTGCCAAAGTGTATTTGTTACACACAAAATGAATTCTGGCACCGTTACTATAATTGTACATACATCCATCATGCACCCACCCCTTACACATTTTACATAAGGTGCCTTTTCTGTTTTTCATGCATACTTTAGTACAGCGTATGCACCTGTTTGGTAGTGTTTGAGATAATAATGGCTGTATTGTCTCACATTGACCTATGTATGCATTACATATGGAGTTAAGGTTATCACTCCTAGCTACTAGACCGCCATTATCACCGTCATTTATCTTTCTGTTTTGCCTCTGCACAATAGTTTGAGGTCCTGGATTAATTTGGATATCACCACTTAAGAGCGCTACAATAAGAGCTGTGTGCCACTGTTTTTGTATGGGTATGCGGTGTTGCCATACCTTGCGGCGATAGTGACATTTACTTTTCTGGTAGGATGGCAATTGTAGGGCTTTTACTGTCCAGTGCGCTGTTACTCCATTCGCCTTTTCCAGCCCCCATGACTGATTGCTGCTGCTGTTAATTCTGTTATTGTTGTTGTTGCTGCTGCTGCTGCAGATTTCCGCTCTTGGTACAGCCATCAGCTAGTGTATATCTTCAACTGATGCAATAATACCCAGCTCGTCTCTTGCACGCGATGTGCTACGCTGGTCTCACTGTCGTGATCTCTGCCTTATGTAATATTTACATCACTAAAAGGAACAATATTTTTAAGCTACTATAAGAATCATTCAGTGTCCTCCATTATGTTCAGTACAGTGGCTGCATCTTCGGACTACTGAACAACACAAAGCCTGCTGCATTTCTCGAGCTCTTCGTGAATGACAGTGACCTGTGATCGAAGTTTTTGTGTTTCTGGCCGTCGACTCGACCAGTGACTTTATCATTCCAATACAGAAAATAATACTGGAGACAACATCAGTCCCTCAGCGTTGGTGAATCTGTTGGAGTCGGAGGAAGAAGACGTGGAGAAGTAGCCTGCGGGACTGATCACTCTCAAACTACTTCATGTCTTTCACCTTCTCAAGTGTTATTCTATGTATTGGTTGGCGATGCATCTCCACAATGAAGATACCCAAATACTACAAGTTCATCTTATTTATCTCGTTGGATTTATAAACCACTAATTTATAATACATAGATGCTATCTTCAACTGGCCCCTTCAATGAATGATTACAGGAGTTATGTCCGAAGAATGAGGTCATGCCACTGTCCCACTACGTCCTATCCATGTAGAAAAAATATAGTTTAGGAACGAACGAACATTTTCACAAATTTAATTATTTCTCAGTATAGGTAACACCATGTTCTATAACATTTCTCAGTATAGGCCACACAGTGTTCTATAACATTCCTCAGTATAAGCAACACAGTGTCCTATAACATTTCTCAGTATAGGCAACACTGTGTTTCATAACATTTCTCAGTACAAGCAACACAGTGTTCTATAACATTTCTCAGTACAGGCAACACAGTGTTCTATAACATTTCTCAGTACAGGCAACACAGTGTTCTATAACATTTCTCAGTACAGCCAACACAGTGTTCTATAACATTTCTCAGTACAGGCAACACAGTGTTCTATAACATTTCTCAGTACAGGCAACACAGTGTTCTATAACATTTCTCAGTACAGCCAACACAGTGTTCTATAACATTTCTCAGTACAGCCAACACAGTGTTCTACAACATTTCTCAGCACAGCCAACACAGTGTTCTATAACATTTCCAGGTAATTAATGGTAATTGAATGCTAGAGTCCCAGGAGAACATCCCCCCTCCCCCCCCCAAGAAAAACGCTTGTGATTACTGTGTCTGGCTTACTTCTATTGGGATCCTTCTATCCCACCTGCAGCATGTCATGGGCAGCTGCTTCACAGCCCTGTTGAACGCCGAAACCGAGCTGAGTTGGTTTCAGCATTGCAGCAGCCTCTTGACTCACCCTTCTTACTGCAGCCTTGGCGACTAGGCGCCGAAGGGTGTTACCCACTGCAATGGGCCTGATTCTGCCATCCTTTTTCCGGAGGGCACACAATGAGGCACCAAAGAAAAGGGGTCTGATGGCCTCTCGGACACTGCCAGCCAGGCAAAGGTTGGAAAATTTGGTGAGTTCAGACAGCAGCCTCTCTGAAACCTCACCAAGTGCTGGACTGAATATTTGTTTCAAGTGTTGAGGCCTTAAACCGGTGAAACCTCCTGCTGAACCCTGTGGAAATGACATAGCAGCTTTATACACATCAGCATCCTGTAAGGTTAGAATTTAGATGTTCTTCGCCTGCTGCACTGTCAGGGAGGTCAATGTTGGTACTGGGAGCCCTGGGTGGATGTTTGTACTTCAGAGCTTGCGCCGTGCTTGCGTCCTTGGGAGCGATGGTATCCTCACTGGTTATAAGCCTCAGAGCTCCAATAGTGTTACCCTCTTCTATTTTTTTGCTAATTTGGGCTCTGATTTTTGAGGCGTCGGGTGTTGCATTTGCCCGGCGCGTGTTTGTCGCCCTAGGGGAGAGATGGACGAGGTTGTCATCCCTTGGAAATGCATTTATTGCCCTAATAACATGTGTTGCTAGTGACTTGTCCCTCCTTGGAGGGACAGCCAAACAGGCATTGCCAAAAAGCAGCAAGTTGTGCCAGGATCTGTTGTTTAAAGGAGCATCGTTGACTTTCTTCAGAAGGTCAGTGAATTTGCTAGCAGCTTGAGGGTGAGCTGCTTTGGGGATGTGTGTCAGAGTCCTGGTGGATGTTAATTTGATTGCAGATTTGAGGTTCTCTGTAGAGGTGAAGTCACGGTAGCTGTCAGCCCTGTCTGCTGGGGGAGGCTGTTGGCTGTTCTCATTTGGAGCTCTCCTGGAGCCTAGACATCCAATGTGTGCATGGATGTTGCCAGATGTGGGATTGCGTGCACATTCCCTGTGGCACACCCAGCAGATGCCTTGTGAACGACAGCTTTGGCTCTGTCGTGAAGATTCCTGGGAACCCGCGACTACTTGTGACTTTGCTGATATCGTGGGGGTGGGAGGGCGCCAGCTGTGGGGTGACGGGTAAAGGACACCATGGATGAATGGGGGATTAGGGTGGGGGGAGTAGCGAGCGGTGGAACTTGTAATTGGTGGGGCACTAAACGGCAACACCCTTTGTCAGGAAGTCAGTGGTCCTAGGCTGGGATGAGGGGTGGGGATAAGGGATAGGGGGGGGATGGAGGGGCCCTGTGTGTTCGCTCAAGATGCACATCACTTTTGCTAATTGTTATACACTTATTGCTCCATTTAGAAAAAACCCTCGCCATTTGGCACACTAATCACCATGCTCACATTAACCGGGGTATTCTTCCGTTCACCAACCAATGACTGTGTCGTGGGTTGCCACTTCCTCCCCAACCCACGACCCTGGCCAGTCACAGATGTAAACAAAACCTCCTCCACACCTCCACTGCCAGGACCCCCTCACCACCGCTACTCCCCAAATCCCAACATGCACACTGCACATTCACTGATACAGAAGCAACGGTATGATGCAGAGGATTGTCACAACTCTGTGATCTCCGGTGAATACTCACGATGACGTCTGCCGAAACTGGCCCGCGTAAACCATGTTGGTTTACACACAGAATGCATGGAGCACCACACACTGGCTCCCTCCACGCCGGCAAGCGTGTGTGTGTATATATATATATATATATATATATATATATATATATATATATATATATATATATATATATATATATATATATATATATATATATATATATATATATATATATATATATATGCAATAAGATCACAGTAAACAGGTGATTTCAGAATATGCAAAACAACCACTCTGAAAGAATAGAGAAATTCTATTCTTTCAGAGTGGTTGTTTTGCATATATATATATATATATATATATATATATATATATATATATATATATATATATATATATATATATATATATATATATATATATATATATATATATATATATATATATAGTTCCACCTCTATGGCTGGAATGGGGACCCTCATCCTCAGAAAAGACAATAAATGTACCTCAGGGAAAACTCAAGGTTCTCCCCGGAGCTGTTTGAATATTTTCTTCTCCTACCACCCCTTATATATTTTATATTCTATGTGAACATTTATTAATAAACAGAATACATTTACAGAAAAAACATAAACATGAATTCAATGGCACAATGTATCAAAGATCATGAATTTCCTCCAGCTCCTCCGAGGCTGGACGTGAGCCAAGTATGCAGCAAGCATTTCCCCTCTGGATGGCTACGCTGAGGCGCTGGAACATGAAAGTGGCTGCCCTTGGGTCCCTGGTGGTGTCGATGAGTCTGGAACCCAATATATAATGTCGTGCCGAATGGGTAAAACTGGTCAATTAGCAAGAACTCATTTAGAATTAAGTCTTTTCTAAAAAAATTCTCTTTTACGTTTAATTAAAGATATATTTTTTTCAATTATGTAAATATAAAAATTAATAATTTTATACAAAAAGAACCTTAGAAAACTTACCTAACCTTATTATAACAAGCGCAATTTAATTTAGCCTAATCCAACTAAATATATTTTAGATAAGTTTACAGTAACTCACTAATTAACAAACATAATGAAATATTTTTTTTATACGTTCAGAATGACTTTTGCGAAATTATTTCATCCACAAATTTTAGCTTGCCCTATTCAGCAAGAGCGATGCAATTTAAGCCAAAATCTCAAGTTTTAACCATTCGGTGCGACATGTATATATATATATATATATATATATATATATATATATATATATATATATATATATATATATATATATATATATATATATATATATATATATATATATAAGTAGTGTAGTTTTCTTCTGGGCGCACCCTTCCGGAAAGGGCCTTCTACAGAGCGCACCCTTCCGGTTTGGGCCTTCTACAGAACGCACCCTTCCGGTTTAGGCCTTCTACAGAGCGCACCCTTCCGGTCTAGGACCAGCAGCTGGAGGGTCACCTTTTCACACCTAGGTGTTACTTCCGGTTTTGACCTTGACCTCGCCCTCGAGACTACCTCACCCTTGACCCCCCCAACCAGTACCCCCGCCCCACGACCCCCCCTTCGCGACCCCCGCCCCGCGCGCCCGCGCGCCCGCGCGCCCGCCCGCGCGCCCGCCCGCGCGCCCGCCCGCGCGCCCCGCCCCGCCCGCGCGCCCGCCCGCGCCCTTCGCGAGCCCCGCCCGCGCCTTCTGCTGCGCCTTCTGCAGCGTCGTCCGGATCGCCCCCGCGCCTCGAATTTTTTTCCGATTTTTTTCGAATTTTTTTTGAATTTCATTTTCTTGTGCTCTCCATCTCCTCGGAACAAGTTTTTAAGGTTCCCCCCTCCCACTTTCAAGTTTTTGGATCCCCCCTATGGGGTTTTTCGAAAGTCTCCATCTCCTCAGATCAAATTTTTGAGGTTCCCCCTCCCACTTTCACCCCCCAATCCCAAAAATTTCTCGATAATACAAGTTTTGGATTCCCCCCTATGGGGGTTTCGAAATTCTTATGATCTCCTCGGATCCCCCCTCCCACTTTCACCCCAAAATTTCTCGACAATACCATGACTCCATCTCCTCAGATCAAGTTTTTTGGATACCCCTCCTTTCACCCCCCATCCCCAAACAATTTCTCAATATTACCAAGTTTTTGGATCCCCCCCCCTATGGGGGTTTCGAAATTCTTATGATCTCCTCGGATCAAATTTTTGAGGTTCCCCCTCCCCCCACTTTCACCCACCCCCCACCTCAAATTTTTCTCGATAATACAAGTTTTGGATTCCCCCCCTATGGGGGTTTCGAAATTCTTATGATCTCCTCGGATCCCCCTCCCACTTTCACCCCCACCCCAAAATTTCTCGAAATCAAAGTCTCCATCTCCTTGGATCAAATTTTTGGATTACCCCTCTCACTTTCACTCCCACCCCAAAATTTCTCGATAATACCAAGACTCCATCTCCTTGGATCAAGGTTTTTTGGATTCCCCCCTCTGGGGGTAAGCATTCAAAATAGACTCCTCCTATGGGGGCATGCTTACTACAGGTCTAAACAAGTCAAATGACCTAAGAAGGGTGTTTACTCGGCGGTCAGTGACGTCACCCCACCTGTGTTTACTCGACGGTCAGTGACGTCACGCGATGACCCCCACACGCACAGGCTGAATCTTGTCTACCCTTTTAGTTAATAATGGGACATCAGAAAGGCGCATTTTTTCGTTAATACCCACAATTTCTTTACAACACAAGTCTAGACATTTTTAACTATTTCATCTCAGGTCACTCCCCACGAAGTAACCTCCCCCCCCCCACCCTCCCAAACCCTCACACTCCAACCAACACCTCACAATTTTCACTCATAACTCCAATTTTTCTCGTTTTAACCCTTTTTGTTCATTAAAGTTAATAAGGGGACACAGTACATCAGAAAGTCACCACATCGCTTACATCCACTTTCGTTAAATTCACTACTCACAATTTTACATATTACGAAGTTAAAATACGCACTTTTACTTTGAACATCTTCAAAAACACTCTCATAAATCATTTGAATACTCACAAAAATACCTTTATACATTTCCAAACAACACTGAAATACTCCAAAAACATCATTCGAACACCCCCAAATCACCTCTGAATACTCCCAGAACACCTTCATAAGTACTCTCATAATCATTTGTACACCTTCAAAAAACACCTTTGAATACTCACATAAACACCCTTGAACACCTTCAAAACACCCTTCAACACACTCAAAACACCTTTGAACACCTTTGAACATTTCCAAAACACTATTTGAGTACTCCCAAATAAGATTTGACATCTCTAATTTATCTGCACTTACACATTTCATTAAATTACAACTCATCCCCTCAGTCTCCAGACTAGGCATTTTCTCGTTTTTACCCTTTTAGTTCATTAAAGTTATTAAGGGGACACAATACATCAGAAAAAAGTCACAAAAACTAACTCAAACACTTTACTTTGAACACCCCCAAAGTACTCTCATAATCATTTGAATACTCACATAAACACCCTTGAACACCTTCAAAACACCTTTGAATATCGTTTTAAACTAATTTCATCACAACCCACTTATATCATCTTTTTTCGGTAACTCTAATTCGACTACACTACCCTCATCAATTACCAACAAATTTTACTCGTTTTAACTAATGTCATCACTGTAACCAAGATTTTCACAAAAAAAAAAACTCTATGACACCTAACACACACGCACACACACACCCCACAACACCCACAATTTTTCTCGTTTTAACCCTTTTAGTTCATTAAAGTTAATAAGGGGACACAGTACATCAGAAAGTCACAACAACAACATCCACAACCCACAATTTTTTCTCGTTTTAGCCCTTTTAGTTCATTAAAGTTAATAAGGGGACACACTACATCAGAAAAAGTCCCAACAACAACCCACTTATAACATCTTTTTTCGGTATCTCTAGTTCGACAACAACACCCACATCCCACAACACCCACGAACATTTCCAAAACACTATTTGAGTACTCCCAATTACACCACTGATTACTACTAAAACACCACTGAATTCAATCAAAACACCCTTCAACACCTTCAAACACCCTTGAACACCTTCAAAACACTCTTGAACACCTTCAAAATCACCTTTGAACATTTCCAATCAACACTGAAACACTTCCAAAAAACACAATTTGAGTACTCCCAATTACACCACTAAATACTACTAAAACACCGCTGAATTCAATCAAAACACCCTTCAACACCTTCAAAACACCTTTGAACACCTTCAAAACACCTTTGACACCTTCAAAAACACCTTTGAACATTTCCAATCAACACTGAAACACTTCCAAAAAAACACAATTTGAGTACTCCCAATTACACCACTGAATACTACTAAAACACCGCTGAATTCAATCAAAACACCCTTCAACACCTTCAAAACACCTTTGAACACCTTTGAACACCTTCAAAAAAAACAACATTTGAACACACTCAAAACACCTTTGAACACCTTTGAACATTTCCAAACAACACTGAAACACTTCCAAAAACACCATTTGAGTACTCCCAAATACACCACTGAATACTAAAACACCACTGAATACACTCAAAACACCACCAAAATCACCATAAACTAAGATCAACACCCACATCCCACAACACCCACAACCCACAACACCCACAATTTTTTCTCGTTTTATCTAATTTCATCAGAAAGTCACAACACCCACACCCCCCCCATTTTTTTCTCGTTTTAACCCTTTTAGTTCATTAAAGTTAATAAGGGGACACACTACATCAGAAAAAGTCCCAACAACAACCCACTTATAACATTTTTTTTTCGGTATCTCTAGTTCGACAACAACACCCACAACACCCACATCCCACAACACCCATGAACATTTCCAAAACACTATTTGAGTACTCCCAATTACACCACTGATTACTACTAAAACACCGCTGAATTCAATCAAAACACCCTTCAACACCTTCAAACACCCTTGAACACCTTCAAAACACTCTTGAACACTTTTCAAAAACACCTTTGAACATTTCCAATCAACACTGAAACACTTCCAAAAACACCATTTGAGTACTCCCAATTACACCACTGATTACTACTAAAACACCGCTGAATTCAATCAAAACACCCTTCAACACCTTCAAACACCCTTGAACACACTCAAAACACCCTTCAACACCTTCAAAACACCTTTGAACACCTTCAAAACACCTTTGAACACATTCAAAACACTCTCATAATCATTTGAACACACTCAAAACACCTTTGAATAACCTCAAAACACCTTCGAACACCTTCAAAACACCCTTGAACACCCTTGATCACCTTCAAAAAAAACAACATTTGAACACACTCAAAACACCTTTGAACACCTTTGAACATTTCCAAACAACACTGAAACACTTCCAAAAACACCATTTGAGTACTCCCAAATACACCACTGAATACTAAAACACCACTGAATACACTCAAAACACCACCAAAATCACCATAAACTAAGATCAACACCCACATCCCACAACACCCACAACCCACAACACCCACAATTTTTTCTCGTTTTATCTAATTTCATCAGAAAGTCACAACACCCACACCCCCCATTTTTTTCTCGTTTTAACCCTTTTAGTTCATTAAAGTTAATAAGGGGCCACACTACATCAGAAAAAGTCACAAAAACAACCCACTTATAACGTCTTTTCGGTATCTCTAGTTCGACAACAACACCCACATCCCACATCACCCACATCCCACATCCCCCACACACACACACAGACACACACACACACATCCCTAACCTAGCCTAACCTAACCTAACTTATCCTAACTAACCTAACCTAACCTAACCTAACCTAACCTAACCTAACTTATCCTAACCTAGCCTAACCTAACCTAACCTTACCTAAATTATCCTAACCTAACCTAACCTAGCCTAACCTAACCTAACTTAACCTAACCTAACCTAACCGAACCTACCCTAACCTAACCTTACCTAACCTAACCTAGCCTAACCTAACCTAACCTAACTTAACCTAACCCAACCTAACCTAACCTAACCTAGCCTAACCTAACTTAACCTAACCTAACCTAACCTACCCTAACCTAACCTAACCTAACCTATCTTAACCTTACCTAACCTAACCTAGCCGAACCTATCCTAACCTAACCTAAAATATATTGGAACACTTCCAAAATACATTAGAGTACTCCAGAATTACTTTGAACGACTCCATTTTTGGATATTTCCAAATTAGTTTTGAAAACTTTATCGTAAAATCGAACATTATTTTCTTGTTGGTAAAACACACTCAATGGTAGAAATATTTACTCGATTTCCGAATAGAAGCACTGTCCTCGCTCTGAGAGACTCATTGTGGGTCACCCCAACACATGGTGTAATGCGCTTCACACCCAAGGTAGAACATAACACCTGCGTCAACTCAGGACAGACAGGCGCCATGTAATGCGGGTAACATCCAAGGTAGAAAATCATCTCTTTCCAGACCAACTGTCTATCCTAACCTAACCTAACCTAACCTAATTCCTAACCTAACCTAACCTCACCTAACCGAACCTAACCTAACTCCATCAATCACCTCTATCCTAACCTAACCTAACCTAACCTAACCCAACCTAACTCCATCAAACACCTCTATCCTAACCTAACCTAACCTATCCTAACCTAACCTAACTCCATCAAACACCTCGAATACTACCTAACTTAACCTAACCTAACCTTACCTAACCTACCGAACCTAACCTAACCTAACCTAACCTATCCTAACCTGTCCCAACCTAACCTAACCTAACCTATCCTAACCTAACCTAACCTAACCTAACCTAACTTATCCTAAGCTAACCTAACCTAACTTATCCTAACCTAACCTATCCTAACCTAACCTAAACACTGACTAACTTTGAACCAACTCTGAACACCACTGATCTTCTTCAAAAAATGCTCTGCACATCATTTGAACACCTTCAAAAAAAACACCATCAAACACCTCCGAATACTCCCAAAAAAACACTACTGATTACTACCAAATCACCACTGAATACTACCAATCACCGTCAAAATCACCAGAAACTAAGTTTAACATCACCATCTAACATCCTTTTTATAGAAATCCCCTCAAATCACTATAACCAAGAACTCCCTCCCCATTTGGCGCATAAAAAAAAAGCATGAACACAAACCTAATACGCAAACACTTAGTACATGATCACCATCAACTGAAAACATATCTTATACACACACATAATATAAGACAATCACCAACTACAATCACCCATGTTCACTTACCTCAAAATCACTAATATCACAGAAAACAATCATTTTTATAAACATTTCACACACACACACACACACACAAAAAAAAATCATATTTGACAATATCTAAGCGCACTCACCTCACTACCACCAACACACGATGTCTCACCTCACAGGACCGACGAGCTCACCTCCAGTGACGTCACACTCCCATTGTGTTACTTGGTGGTTGGTAACATCACACCTAACCCCCCTTGTTTCAACCTGTTGTACCCTACATTATCTAAGAACACTATATCCAAGACGATTACCAGATTTTATGATCCCCAACACCAAGATCACAGAAAACACACATTTTTATAATTATTCACACAAAAATCACGATCACCAATTCCATATCATGTTTACCGTCATCTATCAACACTAATCACCAAGATCACCAAAAAATCTAAGATCATGCATCTCAAAACTACTATGATCACTGAAAACACTTATTTTTTAAACATTCGCACAAAAATAAGACATACACAAAAATACCACAACACTTCCACCAACATCTATAACATAACATGAGCACTATAACATATCACTATCACAAAAAAAATAATACACAAACACCCACATATTATACATTTCAATTGGAAATTTAAGACATGAGACATACACACCAAATCTAAGACATTCACCTCCAACTAAGACATACACATCACCCCTAAAACTTCCTTCCTTATTCATTCCGTATATCTCCTAGAGCTGTTTTAACCCCGACGGATCCACCACGACGTAGGAGCCAGAGTGTAGTAGGTGGTGTTGGAGTGGTGATGGTTCCTCTGGCTCCTACGTCGTGGTGGATCCGTCGGGGTTAAAACAGCTCTAGGAGATATACGGAATGAATAAGGAAGGAAGTTTTAGGGGTGATGTGTATGTCTTAGTTGGAGGTGAATGTCTTAGATTTGGTGTGTATGTCTCATGTCTTAAATTTCCAATTGAAATGTATAATATGTGGGTGTTTGTGTATTATTTTTTTTTGTGATAGTGATATGTTATAGTGCTCATGTTATGTTATAGATGTTGGTGGAAGTGTTGTGGTATTTTTGTGTATGTCTTATTTTTGTGCGAATGTTTAAAAAATAAGTGTTTTCAGTGATCATAGTAGTTTTGAGATGCATGATCTTAGATTTTTTGGTGATCTTGGTGATTAGTGTTGATAGATGACGGTAAACATGATATGGAATTGGTGATCGTGATTTTTGTGTGAATAATTATAAAAATGTGTGTTTTCTGTGATCTTGGTGTTGGGGATCATAAAATCTGGTAATCGTCTTGGATATAGTGTTCTTAGATAATGTAGGGTACAACAGGTTGAAACAAGGGGGGTTAGGTGTGATGTTACCAACCACCAAGTAACACAATGGGAGTGTGACGTCACTGGAGGTGAGCTCGTCGGTCCTGTGAGGTGAGACATCGTGTGTTGGTGGTAGTGAGGTGAGTGCGCTTAGATATTGTCAAATATGATTTTTTTTTTTGTGTGTGTGTGTGTGTGAAATGTTTATAAAAATGATTGTTTTCTGTGATATTAGTGATTTTGAGGTAAGTGAACATGGGTGATTGTAGTTGGTGATTGTCTTATATTATGTGTGTGTATAAGATATGTTTTCAGTTGATGGTGATCATGTACTAAGTGTTTGCGTATTAGGTTTGTGTTCATGCTTTTTTTTTTTTTTTTTTTTTTTTTTTTTTATGCGCCAAATGGGGAGGGAGTTCTTGGTTATAGTGATTTGAGGGGATTTCTATAAAAAGGATGTTAGATGGTGATGTTAAACTTAGTTTCTGGTGATTTTGACGGTGATTGGTAGTATTCAGTGGTGATTTGGTAGTAATCAGTAGTGTTTTTTTGGGAGTATTCGGAGGTGTTTGATGGTGTTTTTTTTGAAGGTGTTCAAATGATGTGCAGAGCATTTTTTGAAGAAGATCAGTGGTGTTCAGAGTTGGTTCAAAGTTAGTCAGTGTTTAGGTTAGGTTAGGATAGGTTAGGTTAGGATAAGTTAGGTTAGGTTAGCTTAGGATAAGTTAGGTTAGGTTAGGTTAGGTTAGGTTAGGATAGGTTAGGTTAGGTTAGGTTGGGACAGGTTAGGATAGGTTAGGTTAGGTTAGGTTAGGTTCGGTAGGTTAGGTAAGGTTAGGTTAGGTTAAGTTAGGTAGTATTCGAGGTGTTTGATGGAGTTAGGTTAGGTTAGGATAGGTTAGGTTAGGTTAGGATAGAGGTGTTTGATGGAGTTAGGTTGGGTTAGGTTAGGTTAGGTTAGGTTAGGATAGAGGTGATTGATGGAGTTAGGTTAGGTTCGGTTAGGTGAGGTTAGGTTAGGTTAGGAATTAGGTTAGGTTAGGTTAGGTTAGGATAGACAGTTGGTCTGGAAAGAGATGATTTTCTACCTTGGATGTTACCCGCATTACATGGCGCCTGTCTGTCCTGAGTTGACGCAGGTGTTATGTTCTACCTTGGGTGTGAAGCGCATTACACCATGTGTTGGGGTGACCCACAATGAGTCTCTCAGAGCGAGGACAGTGCTTCTATTCGGAAATCGAGTAAATATTTCTACCATTGAGTGTGTTTTACCAACAAGAAAATAATGTTCGATTTTACGATAAAGTTTTCAAAACTAATTTGGAAATATCCAAAAATGGAGTCGTTCAAAGTAATTCTGGAGTACTCTAATGTATTTTGGAAGTGTTCCAATATATTTTAGGTTAGGTTAGGATAGGTTCGGCTAGGTTAGGTTAGGTAAGGTTAAGATAGGTTAGGTTAGGTTAGGTTAGGGTAGGTTAGGTTAGGTTAGGTTAAGTTAGGTTAGGCTAGGTTAGGTTAGGTTAGGTTGGGTTAGGTTAAGTTAGGTTAGGTTAGGTTAGGCTAGGTTAGGTTAGGTAAGGTTAGGTTAGGGTAGGTTCGGTTAGGTTAGGTTAGGTTAAGTTAGGTTAGGTTAGGCTAGGTTAGGTTAGGTTAGGATAATTTAGGTAAGGTTAGGTTAGGTTAGGCTAGGTTAGGATAAGTTAGGTTAGGTTAGGTTAGGTTAGGTTAGGTTAGGTTATGTTAGGATAAGTTAGGTTAGGTTAGGCTAGGTTAGGGATGTGTGTGTGTGTGTCTGTGTGTGTGTGTGGGGGATGTGGGATGTGGGTGATGTGGGATGTGGGTGTTGTTGTCGAACTAGAGATACCGAAAAGACGTTATAAGTGGGTTGTTTTTGTGACTTTTTCTGATGTAGTGTGGCCCCTTATTAACTTTAATGAACTAAAAGGGTTAAAACGAGAAAAAAATGGGGGGTGTGGGTGTTGTGACTTTCTGATGAAATTAGATAAAACGAGAAAAAATTGTGGGTGTTGTGGGTTGTGGGTGTTGTGGGATGTGGGTGTTGATCTTAGTTTATGGTGATTTTGGTGGTGTTTTGAGTGTATTCAGTGGTGTTTTAGTATTCAGTGGTGTATTTGGGAGTACTCAAATGGTGTTTTTGGAAGTGTTTCAGTGTTGTTTGGAAATGTTCAAAGGTGTTCAAAGGTGTTTTGAGTGTGTTCAAATGTTGTTTTTTTGAAGGTGATCAAGGGTGTTCAAGGGTGTTTTGAAGGTGTTCGAAGGTGTTTTGAGGTTATTCAAAGGTGTTTTGAGTGTGTTCAAATGATTATGAGAGTGTTTTGAATGTGTTCAAAGGTGTTTTGTGTTCAAAGGTGTTCAAAGGTGTTTTGAAGGTGTTGAAGGGTGTTTTGAGTGTGTTCAAGGGTGTTTGAAGGTGTTGAAGGGTGTTTTGATTGAATTCAGCGGTGTTTTAGTAGTAATCAGTGGTGTAATTGGGAGTACTCAAATGGTGTTTTTGGAAGTGTTTCAGTGTTGATTGGAAATGTTCAAAGGTGTTTTTGAAAAGTGTTCAAGAGTGTTTTGAAGGTGTTCAAGGGTGTTTGAAGGTGTTGAAGGGTGTTTTGATTGAATTCAGCGGTGTTTTAGTAGTAATCAGTGGTGTAATTGGGAGTACTCAAATAGTGTTTTGGAAATGTTCATGGGTGTTGTGGGATGTGGGTGTTGTGGGTGTTGTTGTCGAACTAGAGATACCGAAAAAAAAATGTTATAAGTGGGTTGTTGTTGGGACTTTTTCTGATGTAGTGTGTCCCCTTATTAACTTTAATGAACTAAAAGGGTTAAAACGAGAAAAAAATGGGGGGGGGTGTGGGTGTTGTGACTTTCTGATGAAATTAGATAAAACGAGAAAAAATTGTGGGTGTTGTGGGTTGTGGGTGTTGTGGGATGTGGGTGTTGATCTTAGTTTATGGTGATTTTGGTGGTGTTTTGAGTGTATTCAGTGGTGTTTTAGTATTCAGTGGTGTATTTGGGAGTACTCAAATGGTGTTTTTGGAAGTGTTTCAGTGTTGTTTGGAAATGTTCAAAGGTGTTCAAAGGTGTTTTGAGTGTGTTCAAATGTTGTTTTTTTTGAAGGTGTTCAAAGGTGTTCAAAGGTGTTTTGAAGGTGTTGAAGGGTGTTTTGATTGAATTCAGCGGTGTTTTAGTAGTATTCAGTGGTGTAATTGGGAGTACTCAAATTGTGTTTTTTTGGAAGTGTTTCAGTGTTGATTGGAAATGTTCAAAGGTGTTTTTGAAGGTGTCAAAGGTGTTTTGAAGGTGTTCAAAGGTGTTTTGAAGGTGTTGAAGGGTGTTTTGATTGAATTCAGCGGTGTTTTAGTAGTATTTAGTGGTGTAATTGGGAGTACTCAAATTGTGTTTTTTGGAAGTGTTTCAGTGTTGATTGGAAATGTTCAAAGGTGATTTTGAAGGTGTTCAAGAGTGTTTTGAAGGTGTTCAAGGGTGTTTGAAGGTGTTGAAGGGTGTTTTGATTGAATTCAGTGGTGTTTTAGTAGTAATCAGTGGTGTAATTGGGAGTACTCAAATAGTGTTTTGGAAATGTTCGTGGGTGTTGTGGGATGTGGGTGTTGTTGTCGAACTAGAGATACCGAAAAAAGATGTTATAAGTGGGTTGTTGTTGGGACTTTTTCTGATGTAGTGTGTCCCCTTATTAACTTTAATGAACTAAAAGGGCTAAAACGAGAAAAAATTGTGGGTTGTGGATGTTGTTGTTGTGACTTTCTGATGTACTGTGTCCCCTTATTAACTTTAATGAACTAAAAGGGTTAAAACGAGAAAAATTGTGGGTGTTGTGGGGTGTGTGTGTGCGTGTGTGTTAGGTGTCATAGAGTTTTTTTTTTTGTGAAAATCTTGGTTACAGTGATGACATTAGTTAAAACGAGTAAAATTTGTTGGTAATTGATGAGGGTAGTGTAGTCGAATTAGAGTTACCGAAAAAAGATGATATAAGTGGGTTGTGATGAAATTAGTTTAAAACGATATTCAAAGGTGTTTTGAAGGTGTTCAAGGGTGTTTATGTGAGTATTCAAATGATTATGAGAGTACTTTGGGGGTGTTCAAAGTAAAGTGTTTGAGTTAGTTTTTGTGACTTTTTTCTGATGTATTGTGTCCCCTTAATAACTTTAATGAACTAAAAGGGTAAAAACGAGAAAATGCCTAGTCTGGAGACTGAGGGGATGAGTTGTAATTTAATGAAATGTGTAAGTGCAGATAAATTAGAGATGTCAAATCTTATTTGGGAGTACTCAAATAGTGTTTTGGAAATGTTCAAAGGTGTTCAAAGGTGTTTTGAGTGTGTTGAAGGGTGTTTTGAAGGTGTTCAAGGGTGTTTATGTGAGTATTCAAAGGTGTTTTTTGAAGGTGTACAAATGATTATGAGAGTACTTATGAAGGTGTTCTGGGAGTATTCAGAGGTGATTTGGGGGTGTTCGAATGATGTTTTTGGAGTATTTCAGTGTTGTTTGGAAATGTATAAAGGTATTTTTGTGAGTATTCAAATGATTTATGAGAGTGTTTTTGAAGATGTTCAAAGTAAAAGTGCGTATTTTAACTTCGTAATATGTAAAATTGTGAGTAGTGAATTTAACGAAAGTGGATGTAAGCGATGTGGTGACTTTCTGATGTACTGTGTCCCCTTATTAACTTTAATGAACAAAAAGGGTTAAAACGAGAAAAATTGGAGTTATGAGTGAAAATTGTGAGGTGTTGGTTGGAGTGTGAGGGTTTGGGAGGGTGGGGGGGGGAGGTTACTTCGTGGGGAGTGACCTGAGATGAAATAGTTAAAAATGTCTAGACTTGTGTTGTAAAGAAATTGTGGGTATTAACGAAAAAATGCGCCTTTCTGATGTCCCATTATTAACTAAAAGGGTAGACAAGATTCAGCCTGTGCGTGTGGGGGTCATCGCGTGACGTCACTGACCGTCGAGTAAACACAGGTGGAGTGACGTCACTGACCGCCGAGTAAACACCCTTCTTAGGTCATTTGACTTGTTTAGACCTGTAGTAAGCATGCCCCCATAGGAGGAGTCTATTTTGAATGCTTACCCCCAGAGGGGGGAATCCAAAAACCTTGATCCAAGGAGATGGAGTCTTGGTATTATCGAGAAATTTTGGGGTGGGAGTGAAAGTGAGAGGGGTAATCCAAAAATTTGATCCAAGGAGATGGAGACTTTGATTTCGAGAAATTTTGGGGTGGGGGTGAAAGTGGGAGGGGGATCCGAGGAGATCATAAGAATTTCGAAACCCCCATAGGGGGGGAATCCAAAACTTGTATTATCGAGAAAAATTTGAGGTGGGGGGTGGGTGAAAGTGGGGGGAGGGGGAACCTCAAAAATTTGATCCGAGGAGATCATAAGAATTTCGAAACCCCCATAGGGGGGGGATCCAAAAACTTGGTAATATTGAGAAATTGTTTGGGGATGGGGGGGTGAAAGGAGGGGTATCCAAAAAACTTGATCTGAGGAGATGGAGACTTTTGATTTCGAGAAATTTTGGGGTGTGGGTGAAAGTGGGAGGGGGGATCCGAGGAGATCATAAGAATTTCGAAACCCCCATAGGGGGGAATCCAAAACTTGTATTATCGAGAAATTTTTGGGATTGGGGGGTGAAAGTGGGAGGGGGAACCTTAAAAATTTGATCTGAGGAGATGGAGACTTTCGAAACCCCCATAGGGGGGAATCCAAAAACTTGGTAATATCGAGAAATTTTGGGGTGGGGGTGAAAGTGAGAGGGGGAACCTTAAAAACTTGATCGAGGAGATGGACAGCACAAGAAAATGAAATTCAAAAAAAATTCGAAAAAAATCGGAAAAAAATTCGAGGCGCGGGGGCGATCCGGACGACGCTGCAGAAGGCGCAGCAGAAGGCGCGGGCGGGGGTCGCGAAGGGCGCGGGCGGGCGCGCGGGCGGGGGGGGTCGCGCGGGCGCGCGGGCGGGCGCGCGGGCGGGCGCGCGGGCGCGCGGGCGCGCGGGGGGGGGTCGCGAAGGGGGGGTCGGGGTCGGGGGTACTGGTTGGGGGGGTCAAGGGTGAGGTAGTCTCGAGGGCGAGGTCATGGTCAAAACCGGAAGTAACACCTAGGTGTGAAAAGGTGACCCTCCAGCTGCTGGTCCTAGACCGGAAGGGTGCGCTCTGTAGAAGGCCTAAACCGGAAGGGTGCGCTCTGTAGAAGGCCTAAACCGGAAGGGTGCGCTCTGTAGAAGGCCTTTTCCGGAAGGGTGCGCTCTGTAGAAGGCCTTTTCCGGAAGGGTGCGCTCTGTAGAAAACTACACTACTTATATATATATATATATATATATATATATATAAATGAAATCACGAAACAAGTAATTTTAAATCATTTACCAAACTGCGGCAGGCCAGGACTCGAACCTACGAACCTTATACTGCCTCCAGAGACAGTACAATGTACGCATCGCCTTACCACTTGAGCCAGCGATCTTACAAGAATCACAAATGAGGCGGGCCAAAACATCATGAGTAGTCGCAGTGTTGTTATTGATGAAGATTGAGACACTTATCATCACAGTTGTTATTGATCAATAACTCTCATTCGTTGTTACAGTAAGATATATATATATATATATATATATATATATATATATATATATATATATATATATATATATATATATATATATATATATATATATATATATATATATATATATATATATATATATATATATATATATATATATATATATATATATATATATATATATATATATATATATATATATATATATATATATATATATATATATATATGCTTCATGGGGCAGAGGAAGGGCTGCTGAAATGGTTTGAAAGATGGGTTCACTCCTGGAAAGGTTTTAAGGGGTAGACGAGGTTATGAGTGTTATTGCCTGTAGGATCTAACACATTCTAGAAAGTCCTAGACTTGGATATTCCAGTATCCACACTCTGAGACTTGAACATGCTGCAGTTCAAGGGTTATTTGAAATGTGATTTTTGCTCACTGGCAGCAAAGTTATAAAGTGTACTAGGGTTATTGTGTTTTGTTTTTGGTTCCTTCTTACCGTTGTTACTAAATAAGTTCTAACAACCTCTGAAGATTAAATTGATATTCGTTCTCCTAACTTATTTGCTCCGATAAATCTATTTTGAAAATATGCTTTTCTTCCTGTCCTGTAATGAGCATATATGATAAATAAGCCGTCATGAGTGAGAGAATTAGTTACGTATAAGGGACCCTAGAGCTTGCAGCTAATACAAGGAAACCTGTGTATTTCAGTGGTAGAATATACCTACATAAATGCTAATAAAACCTAATGTATAGTTTACGGCATTTTATGAGACGTTTCTTCTACCAGAGACGAAACGTCGTCTCAATAAAGTAAACTAGTGTAAGTGTAATAATAGTCCTTAAGCTTTCCTAAATGTTATAGAGGTGATGTTTAGCAAAATGGTATATCCAATTATTGGTATTTCGTATATTTTTTTTATTATTTCGATTTTTTGTAAGTGTGCCTCTTATTCTTTTAGAAATAACTTATTTTCTCTGACTCACGATGTCGTAATGACAAGACAGCAAACAAACCATACCACGGGTGCGAATTGAACTCGTGGCGAGTGAATCATAAAACTCCAGGCCAGCGTGTAAGCCACTGGACCAACTGGCTACAATAAGATTCGTCGAACTAGGTATATTTATACACAATAGGAAGGTTAGCACAGGCACCACTGTGACCACAAATGATAGTTTTTACAGACGAATCTCCCGCCACCCATGGTATGGTTTATTTTCCCCGTTAGTGGATATCTTTATTTTACTAACACCAATGACAAACTAATATTAAATAATAATGTGACTTTTATCTCAATGAAATCTATTGTAAAAAAAATACAATGATCCTCGTGATCCAGTGGAGATCCAAGAATTTGTCATCATCATTTATAACAACATACTGAAGTCCGGGTTTTTGTAGCTATCATAACCAAAATCAGCAAATTAATAATATTTGTCTGTCTTCATGTCTATAATCAATTAGTTGCTCAGGCTGGGAGTCACTGGAAGAAATTAAATACAACGGGGCTTCTCCATGGGAAAATCTTTCGCAACCACTTTCAGACCGGATACCGAGACTGAAAATCAGTACTTGTGTACGGAAGGAAATTCTTGGGTTGGACAAATATATGGGTAGTTTTAATAAGGACGCGCTTTGTATGGGCCTGCTGCTGTGGTCTTCCATTCTTATGTTCTTATTCAGCTTAAGCTACCGTATTATAATGCACACTGTACTATTTACTACTTTTAGATAATAGTCACAGTTACAAAATGGATCATCACAGATTCACTATTGTATAATAGATTAGACTAACATTTGCTACACAGTCTAATGTTGTATAATAGAGTAGACTCACATTTGCTACACAGTCTACTATGTAGCCTGATAACACAAGCACGTAGTTCGTAAAAGAAAATACATTTACAAATAATTTAGGAATTTGTGCTCAATAACACCATTAAATGTTATACATCGTATGTGATACAGTTGACAGCAGCTCTGCAGATGCTGAAAATATATACTTTTCAGAGAAGCGAAGCATGAATATATACACCGAACGGTGTATATCCATCAGCGTGTATAGACTGAGTTTACCTTAATTCATACTTTAGGAATAACGTATTCATGATTTTTTTTATATATTTTATTTAAAACAATACTATACATTAAATAGATAAAAGAACACAGCATCAGTTCTTACACAGAATTATAAATTTCATTGTCAAAATACACACAGACGTTTAACTTTGTGCTGACACAAACTGTCCCTCATCCCCTATACATTATATCTCATGTAACTATGTTAAGCAAGATTACACAAGACTACAGTACAATATGCATTATTAATATTATTATAAACAAAGAAGCACCAAACCTACAATATGCATTTATTTTCCATTTTGTTATTTATATATTATTAATCCTTCATACATAATTGTACATAAAAAGTACATGTATAAAAAGAAACAAACACGAACCATAAGTAATGGTTCCAGTACTCAGTCTACTGTGTTACACACAGTGAGACATCATGACAGTACAACGATGTCTATAACTTACACATCCGATACTCACCCACACCTGTGAGTAATTATAAGAAGATACAAAACAAAATTACAGTACCCCTCAAAAAATATACATTCACTGACCAGATTATACAAATAAACCCCGTTCTTCTGACCTTTAATATATACACGACACACAACACACACCTCTTGATTATGACATTGTCACCTTATACAAAGAATGTTAAACAACATACTCAATTTTACACTTTTGATTACAAGGATAATATGTGTACTGACTCGATTGCCATTACATCCTACACAACACCATTCACAACTCGCTACTGACGATCATATCATCCAATTTAGGCATTCTTCGTATGGAATCTAGATAATACCGTGCGCACACCGACCACCCTGCTAGGTGAAGTGTGCTCCATGTTATCTCCCAGAAACCTAAAAGTAGTAGACGCTAATTCAACGATCTAAAACAAGTGGCACCTTTTTACAAGTAGAATAAAACACCTAAATTCAGTACCTACATGACACAATAATGTTAACTACTAAATACAGCTAAAACACATACACCTCAACAGGCTTGCAATATATATTATGCCAATAGTCACGTTACAGACATTTGTAATAATTATACTCTAAATCCAAAAAATTATTATTATAATCAAAAAGAAGCGCTAAACCACATGGGCTACACAGCACTAAAACCAAAAACAATCCTGTAGATCAGCTTATATTTAGTTCAATTTTCACAATGAATAAATTATGAACAAATGATACTCCTCACCTTAATGTATATTTGGTAATCATCTTATGACTAACATGCTACACTCTGTCACCCACTGTATTCTCCTGTTCAAACATGCCCTCGCACACACGTGTATACATTTATAAATACATCTATGTATATTTCCATACAATATACACACATATATACATACACACTCACGCACCTACATATTTATGTAAACATACGTTTCCATCACTGCCCCATCAAAGCCAAGGAAAAACACCTTAAATCAAACAATGGTGTCATACAAACAGTGTAATACACTTTCCCCTCATGCACTCTTCCATATATTGCTCAATATTATACGTACCTCACCTACATTCTTGCCCACTCACACCCACACGCCTCAGAACGGGAGGTTAGCCCGTTGCTTCCCATTGACCTACAAATTCCATAAATCACACAGCCGAAAATTCCTATAACCCTCTGTAAATTCAATGTTCCATCTCCTACCATATACTTCCCGATTGCGGCACTTAAATCTGTAAAATGTCGCTGCCATCACCTTTATCCTTTCACCCTCTCCTATATTTCTCATTGCCCATGATGTGAACACGAAATCAGTTACCAGATATGCCACTGTGTTTTTAACCTGCGCTCCCACCCCATCAATATCTAAACTTAACACTCACAATACCTGCAACCCACCCCCTCCCATAAATCGAATTACCCTTTCAAACCATTCCCTGACCCTGCTTATGCATTCATAAAAATATACAACATGAAAAATGGTTTCTACTTCATCACACGCTCGACACTCCCCACCTTCCCTGAGCTTTCGATTAAATAAGACGATCCCAGACGGCAGAATCCCTTGTAAAAAGCGATACATCACCTCTCCTACACCTGGACTAATGCGCCTGAGACGTTCCCATATGTCGCGCCAAGCATACATCGGGTATGCTCTTTCCACAGCAGCCACCTCCACCCCCCCTCCCCACTCTCTCCATTATTTATGCGCAGCTTGACTCGAGCTGGATCTCTCACCACCATCATAAATCTCAACATCGCCTCCCCTACTCGCAAATCCTTCCCTGCCCACCAACGTTTTATGTCAGCATGCACTTTCTCGATCACTCCCCATCCTTATTCCCACCCTCCTGCAGAAAGCTCTGTTTCACGTAAATAATCATAATCCTTCGTTCCAGCGGTATGAGCCCCAGCCCTCCTTGGCCAATCGGCAAAGTAATTACCCCTCTGCTTAACCACTCACAGCCAGATCCCCAAATGAACCGATAAACCCTACGCAACAATTTCGTGACCTCTCGGAGCATTAACGGATACATGACCACCACATGCCATAATTTACTATATAAGAGTACGTTTGCCGCAATTACTCTTTGGTGCAACGTGAGATTTGCAGACCTCAATCCTCCTAATCTTTTTAACACACTGTCCACGACCCTCACCGAGTTCACCTCACGTGCCACCAACGGATCACATACACAATCCCACATATCTTAAGTTGGTCCACCACGCTCCACCTTTCCCTCATGCCCCCACTCATTTGGTCCAAATTTCCCACTGCCATGAACTTAGTCTTCGTAGCATTAATTCTCATCCCTGTCGCCTCTCCAAACACGTCCACGATTCCTTCCACCTGCTGCAAGTCTACACCACCTCCTACCAAGACCGATGTATCATCTATGTAACCCACAATGCCAGGCCACCCATCGCTCTCATAACCCCCCAAACCCCCCAAGCCCCCCAAAACTCTAGCCTGCACCGCCCTATAAAAAGGATCTTGAAAGCATGCAAACAATAATTGTGAAAGGGGACAACCTTGCCTCAAACCCTGACCCATCTGAACTGGCACACCTAATTTTCCATTGACCTGCACATGCATAGTCGCCCCTGTGTATAAAGTCTGTGCCCAAGAGATGATTTCATTCCCAAAACCCTGCCAACGCATGAACTGCCACAAAGCTCCTCTTTCTACACTATCATATGCCGTAGCCCAATCCAAAGCTAAAATCCCTACCCCCCCCCCCCCACCCCCACCCGACACCTGTCGCCTTTCTGTAAAACCACGAATCATCCCGTGACCTTCAAACATGGACCTGCCTGGTATCCTGTATTGTCCCCTATCTATAACTTTTTCCATCACCTTTTTCAGTCTATTCCCCAGTATCCTCGCGAACAACTTGTAATCACCGCACATAAGTGAAATGGCCCTATAATCCAGAACTGTTGATCGATCCCCTTTTGACACCAGTACCACCACTGCTGTCTGTTGCAATTCTCCCATAACCCCATTAGTCTTTAAGATGTTAAACAACCCTACCAAAAACACTCTCATCACACCCCAGTTTGTTACGTAGAAATCACTCGGGAGCCCATCAATGCCAGGTGCTTTTCCTAAGCTTGCCCCAGCCAGAGCCTGTCATATTTCGCACTCCAAAATAGGCCCTCCCAATGCTTCTCTGTCTTGCCTACTAAGCCCACACTGCATGTTATTATCGATTTCCTGTAGTGCTATATTACTTATCCCAACGCTTGTCATATAGGTCTTAAACCATTCATCTATATACCCGCTCATGCCCTCCATTGTCACCAAAACTTGGCCCTCATGATAGCCTTCTCTCCCTGCATGCACTGTTAACCCCATCATTTCCGTTGCTGCTCTCCGCTGCTTCTGTTCCCTCAACACACATGCCGAAGGTTGATCCCCGTAGAGAACCTCCTCCAACCCTCTCACCACCTGAGCACCATCAAAATGATCATTATGCAAGCCCTTTATATGTTCCTTTAAATCCTCAATTTCCTCTACAGGGTATCGTGCACCATCACCCACATAACAATCACGTAACTGTCTTTCCAAATACCCCTGAAGCCTGTACAACATTTGATTATTTTCCCGCCCTTGCGAACATAAAAATTCCGGATACGTGTCTTAGCCACCATATCCCACCACCAAACCAAGTCACCATCCCCAGGTGCCTCCGCCCACAAACCCTCGCACAAAGTCCCAAATGATAGGCTGCTCTCATCCCCTTTCAACAATTTAACATTCAATTTCCAATAACTATGACTCCTTCTAGGTAATCCCTCCCACCCTACATCCACGAGAACCCCTCTATGATCGGAAAACACCACATCCATGATACACACGCTCTTAACTGCGACAGTACGCGGTACATACACTCTATCAAGTCGTGCTGTGTACCCACGATGTACAAAAGTATGCTCAACCTCACCCCCCCACCACGTCCATTAATCCTGCCCCAGTCAATAAATCCCCCAACACCCCAGAAAAGTGTTCACTTCCCCGGGGTTCAACATCCCTACGCCGGATCACGCAATTCCAATCCCCTCCTATGAGCGCCACTTCAGGGAGTGACCGCAAATATTAAATTAATACCTCCTTCACAAAGGTAGTTTTTACACGCCCATCATTCTCTGCTGGTCCGTACACGCACATGAAGGCAGCCTTCACTCTGCTCCATAGACCTTCCACCCTTATTACCCTCCTGTCCTCACCCTCGCAATGCCTCACAACAAATTGGCTAGTCTCCCTGATCATGATGGCAATGCCACCTTATAGCATTCTCCACATGCATATCATACCCATCTATCCGCAACTCACTTTCTAATTTATGATTGTGTTCCTGTACGAACACAACATCAACATTATTATGCACTAATAATTCTCGGCACCATACATGCTTTCACACACTCCTCAAACCATTAATATTTATTGTCAGGCACTTAAATTGGTCAGTGGGGGTTTTCCTCTCGATACTGAATGTTTCTCACCAAATCTTTTGTTCCCACCCTTTTCAACCCCCCCCCCTTTTGAAGCACTCTTAACCAACCCCTGAGTTTTAGGTCCACAGGGCCCTCTCTGTGCCACATCCACCCAGGTTTTTTTCCCTGATCGCTGGGCTGGCGTCAGCACTTCCTCCGAGTCTGAAAGTGCAACAGAGCGCTTTCATGTTACACTTTCCACCTGCATGTCTTTATCCACAGAGCAGTCCTGGTGGATTTCCACCTCCACCGTATGTTTCAGCAAGGCGTCAAGGATGCCCCCGACCAGCTGCTCTTCGTGTCCAGCATCCACCTTCGCAGCAGGTCCCAGGTTTAGGGATGGGTCCATAGCAGGACTCATACTCCTCTCCGAAATAATTCATCCAGCACAGAGGCAATGGATTCCTCTACATCGTTGTTATGCACATCTTGCAGATCTGGGCCTTCTACTGGTTTTGCCTCCAAAGAAGGTGACACTTAAGAACATAAGAACATAAGAAAGGAGGAACACTGCAGGAGGCCTGTTGGCCCATACTAAGCAGGTCCTTTACAATTCATCCCACTAACAAACATTTGACCAACCCAATTTTCAATGCTACCCAAGAAATAAGCTCTGATGTGCAAGTCCCACTCAAATCCAACCCCTCCCACTCATGTACTTATCCAACCTATATTTGAAACTACCCAAAGTCCCAGCCTCAATAACCCAACTAGGTAGACTGTTCCACTCATCAACTACCCTATTTCCAAACCAATACTTTCCTATGTCCTTTCTAAATCTAAACTTATCTAATTTAAATCCATTACTGCGGGTTCTCTCTTGGAGAGATATCCTCAAGACCTTGTTAATATCCCCTTTATTAATACCTATCTTCCACTTATACACTTCGATCAGGTCTCCCCTCATTCTTCGTCTAACAAGTGAATGTAACTTAAGAGTCTTCAATCTTTCTTCATAAGGAAGATTTCTAATGCTATGTATTAATTTAGTCATCCTACGCTGAATGTTTTCTAACGAATTTATGTCCATTCTGTAATATGGAGACCAGAATTGAGCTGCATAATCTAGGTGAGGCATTACTAATGATGTATAAAGCTGCAGTATGACCTCTGGACTTCTGTTGCTTACACTTCTTGATATAAATCCCAGTAATCTATTTGCCTTATTACGTACGCTTAGGCATTGCTGTCTTGGTTTAAGGTTACTGCTTACCATAACCCCCAAGTCCTTTTCGCAATCTGTATGGCTAAGTTCTACATTATTTAACTTATAAGTGCTAGGGTTATGGACACTTCCGAGCTTCAGAACCTTGCATTTATCTACATTGAATTGCATCTGCCACTTTTCTGACCAAGAGTAGAGTTTGTCTAAATCCTCCTGAAGTTCCCTAACATCTACGTTTGAATCAATTATCCTACCTATCTTCGTGTCATCGGCGAATTTGCTCATATCACTAGTAATTCCATCATCAAGATCATTGATATATATTATAAACAACAACGGGCCCAAGACTGATCCCTGTGGAACGCCACTTGTTACTGATCCCCACTCGGATTTAACCCCATTTATGGACACTCTCTGCTTCCTGTCTGTGAGCCATGATTCGATCCACGAGAGCACTCTTCCCCCAATGCCATGAGCTGCTACTTTCTTCAACAGTCTTTGGTGCGGAACTCTATCAAATGCCTTACTAAAATCTAAGTAAATAATATCAAATTCTTTATCGTGGTCAACAGCCTCAAAAGCTTTACTGAAAAAAGTTAATAAATTAGTTAGACAAGACCGGCCTCTTGTGAATCCATGCTGAGTATCATTAATCAAGCTATGCTTATCGAGATGGCTTCTTATAATTTGAGCTATAACTGACTCTAGTAATTTGCCTACAATTGAGGTCAGGCTTATTGGGCGGTAATTTGACGGTAACGACTTGTCCCCTGTTTTAAAAATAGGAATTACATTAGCCATCTTCCACATATCAGACACTACACCTGTTTGAAGAGATAAATTAAAAATATTAGTTAATGGTTCACAGACTTCCATTTTGCATTCCTTTAGAACCCTTGAAAAAACCTCATCAGGACCCGCTGACTTATTTTGCTTCAGTCGGTCTATCTGCTTCACAACCATTTCACTAGTGACTATGATGTTACATAATTTATCTTCTTCTGGCCCACTATAAAAATTAATTACCGGAACACTACTAGTGTCTTCCTGTGTAAAAACCGAGAGAAAATAATTATTTAAAATCGAGCACATTTCATTCTCTTTGTCAGTAAGATGCCCATAGTTATTTTTAAGGGGACCTATCTTATCTCTGACTTTTGTTCTATATACCTGGAAAAAACTTTTTGGGTTAGTTTTAGAATCCCTAGCAACTTTAATTTCATAGTCCCTTTTAGCTTTTCTTATCCCCTTTTTAATGTCCCTCTTAGTGTCAATATACTGATTCATAAGATGACCCTCGCCTCTTTTGATACGCCTATAAATTCCTTTCTTATGCCCTAGTAGATATTTCAGCCTATTATTCATCCATTTTGGGTCATTTCTATTTGATCTAATTTCTTTATAAGGGATAAATGTTCTTTGAGCAGCATGTATTGTGTTCAGAAAACTGTCATATTGATAGCTCTCTTCGTTACCCCAGTCAACAGATGATAAGTGTTCTCTAAGCCCATCGTAATCTGCTAAGCGAAAATCTGGGACTGTTACTGAGTTATCCCTACTATCATACTTCCATTCAATTCTAAATGTAATTGATTTGTGGTCGCTAGCACCCAGTTCTTCTGAAACTTCTAAATTATTAACAAGGGATTCATTGTTTGCCAGAACTAAGTCAAGCAGGTTATTACCCCTTGTATGTTCTGTCACAAACTGCTTCAGAAAACAATCCTGAACTACTTCTAAGAAGTCGTATGATTCTAAATTCCCAGTCAAGAAATTCCAATCAATATGACTAAAGTTAAAGTCTCCTAGAATTACTACATTATCGTGCCTTGTGGCCCTAACAATTTCCTCCCATAGTAGTCTTCCCTGGTCCCTATCTAAATTTGGGGGACGGTATATCACACCTAAAGTTAATTTTTCATGCCCCTCTGAAAATTCTATCCAAACAGACTCTGTATGTGTTACTTCAGACTTAATACCCGTTTTAATGCAACAGTTCAAGCGATCTCGGACATACAATGCCACCCCACCCCCCTTCCCGTTACTTCTATCTACTTGGAACAATTTGAAACCCTGAATGTGACATTCTGCAGGCATGTCCCGACTTTTTGAATTAAACCACGTCTCAGTAATGGCAAATACATCTATGTTACCTGCACTAGCAACTAGTCTCAACTCGTCCATCTTATTCCTAGCACTGCGACTATTTGTGTAATATATACTTAAGGACCCTCCTTTCTCTTTATCATTCCTGCTCCTTTCTGTTATTCCACTAAACCTATTACTGTCCTTGTCAATTAGTGCCACTGGCCTTCCGATATCCACCTCATTTTGCCTATTACTAGTTCTCCTAGTACTCATATTACTACCCTGAGACTTCACAGTTTTCCCGCAGAAACCCATACCACTAACTATTCCTAGTTTAAAGACCTAACAGCTCCCTCCACTGCGTTGGCCAGTGCTCCCACCCCACACCTAGACAAGTGAACCCCATCCCTGGCATACATGTCATTTCTGCCATAGAAGAGGTCCCAGTTGTTAATGAATGTTACCGCATTTTCCTTACAGTATTTGTCCAGCCAGCAATTGACACCAATTGCTCTGGACAACCATTCATTTCCAACTCCTCTCCTTGGCAAAATGCCACATATGACAGGTTTCCCACCCTTCTTCCTAATTATCTCTATTGCTGACCTATACCTGCTAATCAGGTCCTCACTCCTACGTCTGCCAACATCGTTGCCTCCAGCACTGAGACAGATAATAGGATTGCTCCCATTACCTCTCATGATGTCATCCAGACGGCTAACAATATCCTTCATCCCAGCCCCAGGAAAACACACTCTCTGCCTCCTACTCCTATCCTTCAAACAGAATGCCCTATCCATGTACCTAATCTGACTATCCCCAACAACAACAATGTTTTTACCTTCCTTGGCGTCGTCCGTAGTGATGCTCCGAGTAGTCGACTCAAATTCGCCAGGTAGCATTACACCACTTGTAGAATTCGTCATGACGTTCTCGATGGTCTTCGTTGGGGTTTCTAGGGATGTCTCACTCACGTCTGCCAATGCTTCCTTGGTGCTCGTTGTGGCATTCCCAGTAGAACACTCACATTCGTCAGGTAGCACCGAGAATGAGTTGGAAGTTTCCACAGCAGTCTTCTGGTTTCTCGTTGTTTCTGCCTCTCCAACCGTTTTCTTAATCTTCAGCTTGGTTCCATGTTGCCCGACCACTGACCAAGCTCCCCTCTTAACCTGGGGACTCACAACAGGAGGATTACTACGAATCCTCTTGTTCTCCGTTAATCGCCGTATCTCCAGTTTAGCAACTCTGAGTTCTTCTCTCAGCTGCTGGTAAAGCTGCTCAAGAGAGGGCATCCTGGTTCAGATTCACAGAGAGCACACAAACAGGTCTTCACAGAGCTAAGTACACGTCACCACTCAAAGTACACGTCACCACTTCCGGGAGTGTGGCACATGCTATTTCCTGTTTCCGTCGACCTCTCAACCTCTTCGCTCCATGACAATCCTGATGGTATCACCGGCACACCAGGCACATCTTGCCCCGCAGCTTCCTCCTCAATGTCCGTGCTTTGTTGCCCAACCTTGGCACCTCGTCGTCGTTCACACTGTACTGCCATATGATTATATGCACCACGCAACCTGCAAGCGTGGCGTTGCCCTGCATATGACACCATTACCTGAGTTCTGAAGTCTTGCAAGATCACGTAAGAAGGGATTGGGTGCCGTAATGTCATCTTTACAGAAAACGTACCTTCTGGTATTCCTGCATATGGGCCGTCAGACCACCTCCCTGCTATAGCCATGTGTATGGTGCCATAATTACCCAGTGCAGCTCTAATGTCAGTCACATCAGCCTCAAAGGCCACATTTCTGACCTTTACCCATGTGTAATAGCGGGAGACATCGTGTAGCTTGACTGACACTGCTCGATTAACTACTAGATTAACCTCCTGGAACTTGTCAACCACCTCCTCGCAAACATGAGCCGAGCAGAACTTCACAAAGATCCGTGATACGCCATTCATTGCCACACCGCGTAAGTCTTCATTGGCAACAGGCAATAGTAACGCCGTCAACGGTCCAAGCACGGCCCCACGGGTCAATTCAATACACACAGTATTGACACGGCGCCTTGCCGCCATATTGTGAAAATGAAAACTGCCACCAGTCAACTATGGGGGGCAGCAGTAGCACACGTCCTCTCTACTCAAAGGCTGAGAGACGAATGTGATAACGTATTCATGATTAGTGGTAAACATGAGGAAATTAAATCTAGATCAGAGTACAAAACAAATTCTGGCCACAAAATAGAGCGAAACACCAACGTCAAAGACCTGGGAGTGATTATGTCGGAGGATCTCACCTTCAAGGACCATAACATTGTATCAATCGCATCTGCTAGAAAAATGACAGGATGGATAATGAGAACCTTCAAAACTAGGGAGGCCAAGCCCATGATGACACTCTTCAGGTCACTTGTTCTATCTAGGCTGGAATATTGCTGCACACTAACAGCACCTTTCAAGGCAGGTGAAATTGCCGACCTAGAAAATGTAGAAAACTTTCACGGCGCGCATAATGGAGATAAAACACCTCAATTACTGGGAGCGCTTGAGGTTCCTAAACCTGTATTCCCTGGAACGCAGGAGGGAGAGATACATGATTATATACACCTGGAAAATCCTAGAGGGACTAGTACCGAACTTGCACACGAAAATCACTCACTACGAAAGCAAAAGACTTGGCAGACGATGCACCATCCCCCCAATGAAAAGCAGGGGTGTCACTAGCACGTTAAGAGACCATACAATAAGTGTCAGGGGCCCGAGACTGTTCAACTGCCTCCCAGCACACATAAGGGGGATTACCAACAGACCCCTGGCAGTCTTCAAGCTGGCACTGGACAAGCACCTAAAGTCAGTTCCTGATCAGCCGGGCTGTGGCTCGTACGTTGGTTTGCGTGCAGCCAGCAGCAACAGCCTGGTTGATCAGGCGCTGATCCACCAGGAGGCCTGGTCACAGACCGGGCCGCTGGGGCGTTGACCCCCGGAACTCTCTCCAGGTAAACTCCAGGTAAACAGGTTACACGAAGACATAATAACGACCCTCGAACAGTTAATTGTCTTAGACCCAAATAACCAACCAAATGAAGGACGGGTCGTCCCTACTGCTTTAAATGGTCGAAATTTATTATATTAATTTTACTGTGGTTGACAAGAAAAATCAATAACGTAAACTATTATGTAAAAATAAACTTATTCTCTCTGTGTAGTTCGCATAATCAATTTTTTCATCATTAAAAAATCTTATAATTATTCCGAGGCGCCTCAGCTGTTATATCACCTCAGCTGAAGTTTTTCTCGTTGTTTTCTCTTTTTATTAGTTTTGGTAAACGATACATCACGAATGAAGATATTTTTTTTCTTCTCTCTAGTCCACAATTAATCAAAAATAGTTGCATAAAATGTTTCCAGCAGTTTACATTACAAATATCTCACGACTTCTTTCAAAGTTTTCCACTGTAACATTGATTTTGAAGTTACTGTTTGCATAGGACACTGAACAGTGTTTATGTCAATATAACATAATTTTTACCAAAGTCACATGAAAACAATTAGGTCTTGTAATATATTATTGTTAGGCATATTATTATTATTATTATAATCAAGGGGGAGCACTAAACCCGTAGGATTATGCGGCCCCTGTGTGAGGGGGGGATGTTGAAGGTATTCAGGCTTAATTTAGGGAACTGGAGCACAGCTCCCATTCCCTAGATCAAGAGCCCCTCACCAGCATCAAGGAACCTTTGAGGGGATTGTTAGGCAAAGGTTATTACTTCTTTAATGGAAATAACTGAAACACGTCAATTACATTTACCTTTTTAATAAATAGAATTAATATATAAATACTGTATAAAACATTCAATAAATAATTATTTATATGTTTACTAATATCAGGTACTAGACTCGACGTTATTATCAGTGTAGCTACACACACACACACACACACACACACACACACACACACACACACACACACATACACATACACACACACACACACACACACACATACACATACACACACACACACACACATACACATACACACACACACACACACACACACACATATACACACACACACACACACACACATACACATACACACACACACACACACACATACACACACACACACACACATACACATACACACACACACACACATACACATACACACACACACACACATACACATACACACACACACACATACACATACACACACACACACACACACACATACACATACACATACACACACACACACACACACATACACATACACACACACACACACACATACACATACACACACACACACATACACATACACACACATACACACACACACACACACACACACACACACACACACACACACACACACACACACACACACACACACACACACACACACACACACAAGTTATTTTGAGCACATTTAGGATATTGTGACAGCATGGTGGATGTAACAACCCTGTCACTCGTCAAATACAACAACATGGTGGATGTAGCAACCCAACCACTACTACAGTATAACAGCATGGTGGATGTAACAGCTGTCACTCGTTCAGTGTGACAGCATGGTGGATGTAACAGCTGTCACTCGTTCAGTGTGACAGAATGGTGGATGTAACAGCTGTCACTCGTTCAGTGTGACAGCATGGTGGATGTAACAGCTGTCACTCGTTCAGTGTGACAGCATGGTGGATGTAACAGCTGTCACTCGTTCAGTGTGACAGCATGGTGGATGTAACAGCTGTCACTCGTTCAGTGTGACAGCATGGTGGATGTAACAGCTGTCACTCGTTCAGTGTGACAGCATGGTGGATGTAACAGCTGTCACTCGTTCAGTGTGACAGCATGGTGGATGTAACAGCTGTCACTCGTTCAGTGTGACAGCATGGTGGATGTAACAGCTGTCACTCGTTCAGTGTGACAGCATGGTGGATGTAACAGCTGTCAATCGTTCAGTGTGACAGCATGGTGGATGTAACAGCTGTCACTCGTTCAGTGTGACAGCATGGTGGATGTAACAGCTGTCACTCGTTCAGTGTGACAGCATGGTGGATGTAACAGCTGTCACTCATCCAGTGTGACAGCATGGTGGATGTAACAGCTGTCACTCATCCAGTGTGACAGCATGGTGGATGTAACAGCTGTCACTCATCCAGTGTGACAGCATGGTGGATGTAACAGCTGTCACTCATCCAGTATAACAGCATGGTGGATGTAACAGCTGTCACTCATCCAGTGTGACAGCATGGTGGATGTAACAGCTGTCACTCATCCAGTGTGACAGCATAGTGGATGTAACAGCTGTCACTCATCCAGTGTGACAGCATGGTGGATGTAACAGCTGTCACTCATCCAGTGTGACAGCATGGTGGATGTAACAGCTGTCACTCATCCAGTATAACAGCATGGTGGATGTAACAGCTGTCACTCATCCAGTGTGACAGCATGGTGGATGTAACAGCTGTCATTCGTCCAGTGTGACAGCATGGTGGATGTAACAGCTGTCATTCGTCCAGTGTGACAGCATGGTGGATGTAACAGCTGTCATTCGTCCAGTGTGACAGCATGGTGGATGTAACAGCTGTCACTCATCCAGTGTGACAGCATGGTGGATACAACAGCCCTGTCACCAGTCCAGTATAACAGCATGGCGGATGTAACAGCCCTGTCACCAGTCCAGTATAACAGCATGGTGGATGTAACAGCCCTGTCACCAGTCCAGTATAACAGCATGGTGGATGTAACAGCCCTGTCACTCGTCCAGTATAACAGCTTAGTGAAGGTTACAGCTGTCACTCGTCCAGTATAACAGCTTAGTGAAGGTTACAGCTGTCACTCGTCCAGTGTGACAGCATGGCGGATGTAACAACTATGCCACTCGTCCAGTGTGCCAGCATGGTGAATATAACAGCTGTCACTCGTCCAAGGTGACAGCATGGTGAATGTAACAGCTGTCACTCGTCCAAGGTGACAGCATGGTGAATGTAACAACTATGCCACTCGTCCAGTGTTCCAGCATGGTGGATGTAACAACCATGTCACTCGTCCAAGGTGACAGCATGGTGAATGTAACAGGTGTTAATCGTCCGTCATAACTCTCGTATTTGTGGTGTTCATCACTAGTCTGTTGGTAACCTTCAGGTGGCCTCTGCTAGTAGTGTTGTTGCTGGCGCCGCGCCACCACCAGGTACAACGTTCACAGTGTCAGGAGGGAACATCGTGTTGATGGAAGTGTGTCATCACTAAAAGCACCAACTCTTGGTATCCACTCTGCCGAGTGTTAACACTAAGTATAGGAACAATGTTCTTTCTGTTGTTTATCAGCACTAGACACAGTCACACTTGCTGTCAACTTTGATGGGCAACTTGAAATACTCGAAGTTGTTACTGTTGTTGTTCTCAAGGTAACGAATGGTAAAGTTCTTCATCTTGTGTGTGGTTGTTGCGCATATTTTCGTATCTCTGCCTAAGTTGTCCCCACAGTAACTGTAGGAGGCGCTGCACCGCTTCACAGCCAGGACTTCCGGGAAGAGCCACTTGTCGTGGTAGTCGCTCGTCTCACCCAGTTCGTCTGCCACATACACCTTCACCAGCCGAGGCTTGCATTTCATCTTCTTTAGCTGTTTAACTTCAAGTTTGAAGGCTTTCTCCGCTGCGGACTTGCCTGATTTTCTCGGTGACACCTTCCCCATGCTGCTGACGCTCATGGTATTAACAGCAACGACCACACACAAGAGCAACAGGAGTAGCTTCATCGACTGCATTGTATCTAACTTTGTCTCACCAGTCTGAAGCACCACCTCTTTCGAGAGCGTCCTGGAGAATGAAATATTTTACTCAAGGGACAACATATATATACCCATCTCTAGGTTGGCATCACAGCATGCAATGCTATTCTATTGCTTCCGGTGGCGGCCACAGACCTGACAAGAATGTCTTTAAAAGAAAATCCTATCGCTGCTTAATATCCTGTCATATATATAATGAATGAGAAACAGATTACTTAACAACATCATTACTTAATGGAGCTGTATATAAATATGTCCTAGTGTTGAAGTGTCTGGTAACTGTGCCAAGTCCTCCCAGGATCAGTGTTACCAATGCAGATAGTAAACTTTTAGCTCGGAAATACTTGACGCTTTCTTATAGGAAATTTACATAATATCCACAGCCCCAAGTGTACGATATAATGAAGTACAGTGAAGTCCTTACGCTCCTCAAGCGTTAATAATTTTGGGTGTGGTTCCTGTTTAGTTTGTAGTGGCGTGGGTGTCAACAGTGCGTCACAAGACCTCTTGCTTGTTATGAAACGTTCATGCCGAGTTCTGTAACCTGAATCACCAAGGTCATGTGCTTATCCGGACTCTCTCCAAGCCCTTCCTCTAATTTTAATAATGTGCTCAGGGATACCTTACGACCACTCCTTCCAGTGTTAAATATCGACGTATATATTAAGAAACGAGTCTAAAATATACTATCTGGTAAAGTATTTATTTACCAAGTGAGTCACTTGTTTCCGGAGACAAAACCCAACCCTCCTTGCTTGACATTTTGACCCCAGGATCTCACACGTTTGTTATAATTTATAATCATGTCTGTTTCTTACCTTGACCGTTAGCAGCCCCTGAGACCAGGCTGCTCTCTTGCACGTTCTTATCTTATCTTCTGTTTCCCCTCATTTACTGACACTGCTGTTGTTCCTTCATACTATCCCTACTGGAAAATAAAAAAACAATTGCTTTCTAAGAAAAATGCACTTGCTCACATACCTATCCACCCATCTATCAATCTATATATCTATTTATCTATCTGTCTATCTATATATACATACACACACACACACA
>NC_091349.1:22121050-22165230 GCF_038502225.1 Cherax quadricarinatus
CTGTTGCAGTCTGTTACAGTCTGTTGCAATCGGTTGCAGTCTGTTACAGTCTGTTGCAATCTATTGCAGTCTATTACAGTTTGTTATAGTGTGTTACAGTCTGTTGCAGTCTATTACAGTCTGTTACAGTGTTTTAGAGTCTGTTGGAATCTGTTCCAATCTGTTACAGCCTGTTATAGTCTGTTACAGTCTGTTACAGTCTGTTACTGTCTGTTGCAGTCTCTTACTTTCTTCTACAGTCTGTTACAGTCTTTTGCAATCTGTTACAGTCTGTTACAGTTCGTTACAGTATGTTACAGTCTGTTACAGTCTGTTACAGTCTGTTACAGTCTGTTACAGTCTGTTGCAGTCGGTTACAGTCTGTTACAGTCTGTTACAGTCTGTTACAGTCTGTTACAGTCTGTTACAGTCTGTTACAGTCTGTTACAGTCTGTTACAGTCTGTTACAGTCTGTTACAGTCTGTTACAGTCTGTTACAGTCTGTTACAGTCTGTTACAGTCTGTTACAGTCTGTTACAGTCTACGGTCCAGGACATTTAACACTTACTGGAAAATAATGAATTAATTCCAGTTTAGCTTCAGTAAATTTTCCTTTACATTAAAAATAAAAATATTTCCATGAAATATGTAAATAATTAAAAGACGAGATGGAGAAGATTGTCTTGTTGGAGAAGATTGTCTTGTTGGAGAAGATTGTCTTGTTGGAGAAGATTGTCTTGTTGGAGAAGATTGTCTTGTTGGAGAAGATTGTCTTGTTGGAGAAGATTGTCTTGTTGGAGAAGATTGTCTTGTTGGAGAAGATTGTCTTGTTGGAGAAGATTGTCTTGTTGGAGAAGATTGTCTTGTTGGAGAAGATTGTCTTGTTGGAGAAGATTGTCTTGTTGGAGAAGATTGTCTTGTTGGAGAAGATTGTCTTGTTGGAGAAGATTGTCTTGTTGGAGAAGATTGTCTTGTTGGAGAAGATTGTCTTGTTGGAGAAGATTGTCTTGTTGGAGAAGATTGTCTTGTTGGAGAAGATTGTCTTGTTGGAGAAGATTGTCTTGTTGGAGAAGATTGTCTTGTTGGAGAAGATTGTCTTGTTGGAGAAGATTGTCTTGTTGGAGAAGATTGTCTTGTTGGAGAAGATTGTCTTGTTGGAGAAGATTGTCTTGTTGGAGAAGATTGTCTTGTTGGAGAAGATTGTCTTGTTGGAGAAGATTGTCTTGTTGGAGAAGATTGTCTTGTTGGAGAAGATTGTCTTGTTGGAGAAGATTGTCTTGTTGGAGAAGATTGTCTTGTTGGAGAAGATTGTCTTGTTGGAGAAGATTGTCTTGTTGGAGAAGATTGTCTTGTTGGAGAAGATTGTCTTGTTGGAGAAGATTGTCTTGTTGGAGAAGATTGTCTTGTTGGAGAAGATTGTCTTGTTGGAGAAGATTGTCTTGTTGGAGAAGATTGTCTTGTTGGAGAAGATTGTCTTGTTGGAGAAGATTGTCTTGTTGGAGAAGATTGTCTTGTTGGAGAAGATTGTCTTGTTGGAGAAGATTGTCTTGTTGGAGAAGACTCAGACCAGAGAAGATTGTCTTGTTGGAGAAAATTGTCTTGTTGGAGAAGACTCAGACCAGAGAAGATTGTCTTGTTGGAGAAGACTCAGACCAGAGAAGATTGTCTTGTTGGAGAAGACTCAGACCAGAGTACATTGTCTTGTTGGAGAAGACTCAGACCAGAGAAGATTGTCTTGTTGGAGAAGACTCAGACCAGAGAAGATTGTCTTGTTGGAGAAGACTCAGACCAGAGAAGATTGTCTTGTTGGAGAAGACTCAGACCAGAGAAGATTGTCTTGTTGGAGAAGACTCAGACCAGAGTACATTGTCTTGTTGGAGAAGACTCAGACCAGAGAAGATTGTCTTGTTGGAGAAGACTCAGACCAGAGAAGATTGTCTTGTTGGAGAAGACTCAGACCAGAGAAGATTGTCTTGTTGGAGAAGACTCAGACCAGAGAAGATTGTCTTGTTGGAGAAGACTCAGACCAGAGAAGATTGTCTTGTTGGAGAAGACTCAGACCAGAGAATATTGTCTTGTTGGAGAAGACTCAGACCAGAGAATATTGTCTTGTTGGAGAAGACTCAGACCAGAGAAGATTGTCTTGTTGGAGAAGACTCAGACCAGAGAAGATTGTCTTGTTGAAGAAGACTCAGATCAGAGAAGATTGTCTTGTTGGAGAAGACTCAGACCAGAGAAGCCTGTCTTGTTGGAGAAGACACATAACAGAAAACATTGTCTTGTTGGAAAAGACACAGAACAGAAAAGATTGTCTTGTTGGAGAAGACTCAGACCAGAGAAGATTCTCTTGTTGGAGAAGACTCAGACCAGAGAATATTGTCTTGTTGGAGAAGACTCAGACCAGAGAAGATTGTCTTGTTGGAGAAAACTCAGACCAGAGAAGACAGTCATATTGGAGAAGACTCAGACCAGAGAAGATTGTCTTGTTGAAGAAGACTCAGATCAGAGAAGATTGTCTTGTTGAAGAAGACTCAGACCAGAGAAGCCTGTCTTGTTGGAGAAGACACATAACAGAATACATTGTCTTGTTGGAGAAGACTCAGACCAGAGAAGACTGTCTTGTTGGAGAAGACTCAAACCAGAGAGGACTGTCTTGTTGGAGAAGACTCAGACAGGAGAAGATTGTCTTGTTGGAGAAGAATCAGACCAGAGAAGACAGTCTTGTTGGAGAAGACTCATACCAGAGAAGAGTGTCTTGTTGGAGAAGACTCATACCAGAGAAGACTGTCTTGTTGGAGAAGACTCAAACCAGAGAGGACTGTCTTGTTGGAGAAGACTCAGACCGGAGAAGATTGTCTTGTTGGAGAAGAATCAGACCAGAGAAGACAGTCTTGTTGGAGAAGACTCATACCAGAGAAGACTGTCTTGTTGGAGAAGACTCAAACCAGAGAGGACTGTCTTAATGGAGTATACTCAGACCAGAGAAGATTGTCTTGTTGGAGAAGACTCAAACCAGAGAGGACTGTCTTGTTGGAGAAGACTCAGACCGGAGAAGATTGTCTTGTTGGAGAAGAATCAGACCAGAGAAGACAGTCTTGTTGGAGAAGACTCATACCAGAGAAGACTGTCTTGTTGGAGAAGACTCAAACCAGAGAGGACTGTCTTAATGGAGTATACTCAGACCAGAGAAGATTGTCTTGTTGGAGAAGACTCAGACCAGAGAAGACAGTCTTGTTGTTGGAGAAGACTCAGACCAGAGAAGCCTGTCTTGTTGGAGAAGACTCAGAACAGAAAAGATTGTCTTGTTGGAGTAGACTCAGACCAGAGAAGATTGTCTTGTTGGTGAAGACTCAGACCAGAGAAGACTGTCTTGTTGGAGAAGACTCAGATCTGAGAAGATTGTCTTGTTGGAGAAGACTCAGGCCAAGCAAGATTGTTTTTGGAGAGGACTCAGACCAGAGAAGATTGTCTTGTTGGAGAAGACTCAGATCAGAAAAGATTGTCTTGATGGAGAAGACTCAAGCCAGAGAAGATTGTCTTGTTGGAGAGGACTTAGACCAGAGTGCTACGTACTCTGAACAACGGAGAGCGAGTGAGAGAGTGAGTGAGAGAGAGAGAGAGAGAGAGAGAGAGAGAGAGAGACATAGAGAGAGAGAGAGAGAGAGAGAGAGAGAGAGAGAGAGAGAGAGAGAGAGAGAGAGAGAGAGAGAGAGAGAGAGAGAGAGAGAGAGAGAGAGAGAGAGAGAGAGAGATCTAAACACTTAACAAATAATATTGTGGGCGAGACTAGACTGGAGCCAGGTCTTACGCCACTGCTTCCAGACGCCTCCGAGGTGGTAACTCCCACTACCGGATATACAAATATTGTTTCTCAATACATTTCATTATATATTGTGTAGTATATATTAGGCAATTAATGCCACTGAATATCTGTAATGACAATATTAACGAAGGATGTGTATGCTATTAGTTATTTACCTAACGTGGTTCCAGTAATGATCGCTCCAGGTTTCTTTTATTAGTATATTTTCTTATGTATGAATGGTTATATTCACGGAAATTATTATAATCAAGGGGGAAGCGCTAAACCCGGAGGATTATACAGCGCCTGGGGGGATGTGGAAGGCATTCAGGCTTAATTCGGGGAACTGGAGCACAGATCCAATTCCCTAAATCAAGAGCCCCTCACCAACATCAAGGAACCTTCCTTGAGGGGTATTCACGGAAAGATCTAAATCCTTTGGCGTCACTGCGCCTGTTGATAGGGAGGTAGTCAGAATTTATTTAAAGGAAAATGCGTGGGACCCGTGGGACCCGTGGGACCCGTGGGACCCGTGGGACCCGTGGGACCCGTGGGACCCGTGGGACCCGTGGGACCCGTGGAACCCGTGGGACCCGTGAAACTAGTGAAACCCGTAGGTTCTGTGGGTTCCCTGAGTTCCGTGGGACCCGTAGGACCTGTAAAACCCGTGGGTCCCGTGAAATTCGTGGATCCTGTGGATCACGTGGAATCCGTGGGTCCCTGGAACCCATGGAACCAGTGGGTCCCGTGGAACCCGTGAGTCCCGTAAAACCCATGGAACCTGTGGGTTCTGTGGGACCCTTGGAATTTGTGGAACAAGTGGTTCCCTGGAGTCCTTGAGTTTCGTGGAACTTGTGGGTCCTGTGGGTCCCGTTCAATCCGTGAGTATCTGGAACCTGTGGGTCCTGTGGAACCAGTGGGTTCCGTGGAACAAGTGGGTCCTATGGGGCTCGTGGATTTGTGGAACCCGTGGTCCCTGGAATCCGTGGGTCCCAAAGGACTAGTGGAACATGTGAAATCTGTGGGTCCTGGTGGGACCCGTGGGACCCGTGAATCCGTGAGACTAGTGGAATCCGTGATGCCCATGGATCCCTTGGAACCTGTGGAACCCGTGGATCCTGTGTGAGTTGTGGAACCCGTGGATCATGTGTGACACGTGGAACCCGTGGGTCCCATGGAATCGGTGGGTTCCGTGGGACTAGTGGAATCTGTGGAACCCATCGATCACTTGAAAGTGTGTAACGCGTACATCGCGTAGTACCCGTGACTCGATTGGCAGTACACTCAGCTCACACCCCGAGTGTCCATGCTTCGATTCCCGGAATGGGTGGAAGCGACGGGCATGTTTCCTAAAACCTGCAGCGTCTGGGTGTATTATATCTACTAGTGTATGACATAAGGTGTGTTATACCTAGAAGTACAATACACCTTGTGTATTTTACTGGTGTATTATACCTACCAGTATAATACACCTTGATGTAAGGTGTATTATGATGCAAGGTATATTATACCTACCAGTGTATGACGCAATGTGTATTAAACCTACCAGTGTATGATACAAGGTATATTATACCTACCAGAGTATGACACAAGATGTATTATACCTACCAGTGTATGATACAAGGTATATTATACCTACCAGTGTATGACACAAGATGTATTATACCTACCAGTGTATGATACAAGGTATATTATACCTACCAGTGTATGATACAAGGTATATTATACCTACCAGTGTATGACACAAGATGTATTATACCTACCAGTGTATGATACAAGGTATATTATACCTACCAGTGTATGATACAAGGTATATTATACCTACCAGTGTATGATACAAGGTATATTATACCTACCAGTGTATGATACAAGGTATATTATACCTACCAGTGTATGATACAAGGTATATTATACCTACCAGTGTATGATACAAGGTATATTATACCTACCAGTGTATGATACAAGGTATATTATACCTACCAGTGTATGATACAAGGTATATTATACCTACCAGTGTATGATACAAGGTATATTATACCTACCAGTGTATGATACAAGGTATATTATACCTACCAGTGTATGATACAAGGTATATTATACCTACCAGTGTATGATACAAGGTATATTATACCTACCAGTGTATGATACAAGGTATATTATACCTACCAGTGTATGATACAAGGTATATTATACCTACCAGTGTATGATACAAGGTATATTATACCTACCAGTGTATGATACAAGGTATATTATACCTACCAGTGTATGACACAAGATGTATTATACCTACCAGTGTATGACACAAGATGTATTTTACCTATCAGTGTATGACACAAGATGTATTTTACCTATCAGTGTATGACACAAGATGTATTTTACCTATCAGTGTATGATACAAGGCATATTATACCTACCTGTGTATGAAACAAGGTGTGTTATACTTAATAGTGTATGATACAAGGTGTATTATACTCACCAGTGTATGATACAAGGTGTATTATACTCACCAGTATATGATACAAGGTGTATTATACTTACCAGTGTATGATACAAGGTGTATTATACTTACAATTGTATGATACAAGGTGTATTATACTCACCAGTGTATGATACAAGGTGTATTATACTTACCAGTGTATGATACAAGGTATATTATACTGACCAGTGTATGATACAAGGTGTATTATACTGACCAGTGTATGATACAAGGTGTACTATACTGACCAGTGTATGATACAAGGTGTATTATACTGATCTGTGTGTGATACAAGGTGTATTATACTGACCAGTGGATGATACAAGGTGTATTATACTGACCAGTGTATGATACAAGGTGTATTATACTTACCAGTGTATGAAACAAGGTGTATTATTCTGACCAGTGTATGAAACAAGGTGTATTATACTGACCAGTGTATGATACAAGGTGTATTATACTTACCAGTGTATGATACAAGATGTATTATACTGACAAGTGTATGATACAAGGTGTATTATACTGACCAGTGTTTGATACAAGGTGTATTATACTGACCAGTGTATGATACAAGGTGTATTATACTGACCATTGTATGATACAAGGTGTATTATACTGACCAGTGTATGATACAAGGTGTATTATACTGACCAGTGTATGATACAAGGTGTATTATACTGACCAGTGCATGATACAAGGTGTATTATACTGACCAGTGTATGATACAAGGTGTATTATACTGACCAGTGTATGATACGAGGTGTATTATACTGACCAGTGTATGATACAAGGTGTATTATACTGACCAGTGTATGATACGAGGTGTATTATACTGACCAGTGTATGATACAAGGTGTATTATACTGACCAGTGTATGATACGAGGTGTATTATACTGACCAGTGTATGATACAAGGTGTATTATACTGACCAGTGTATGATACGAGGTGTATTATACTGACCAGTGTATGATACAAGGTGTATTATACTGACCAGTGTATGATACAAGGTGTATTATACTGACCAGTGTATGATACAAGGTGTATTATACTGACCAGTGTATGATACAAGGTGTATTATACTGACCAGTGTATGATACAAGGTGTATTATACTGACCAGTGTATGATACAAGGTATATTATACTGACCAGTGTATGATACAAGGTGTATTATACTGACCAGTGTATGATACAAGGTATATTATACTGACCAGTGTATGATACAAGGTGTATTATACTGACCAGTGTATGATACAAGGTGTATTATACTGACCAGTGTATGATACAAGGTGTATTATACTGACCAGTGTATGATACAAGGTATATTATACTGACCAGTGTATGATACAAGGTGTATTATACTGACCAGTGTATGATACAAGGTGTATTATACTGACCAGTGTATGATACAAGGTGTATTATACTGACCAGTGGATGATACAAGGTGCATTATACTGACCAGTGGATGATACAAGGTGTATTATGCTTATTATACTTACAATGTTTGAGAAAGATACATATGTAACGTTACCAAATTTTTATTAGGTCTCTTGATCATAAAGAACTTTACTAGACTAATTCGTTCATTAGGAGCTATACTAGACTAATATTTCGTTCATTAAGAACTTTATTAGACTAATTTTTCTTTCATTAGGAGCTTTACTAGACTAATATTTCGTTCATTAGGAGTTTTATTAGACTAATATTTCGTTCAATAGGAGCTTTATTAGACTAATATTTCGTTCAACAGGAACTTTATTAGACTAATATTTCGTTCAATAGGAGCTTTATTAGACTAATATTTCGTTCAACAGGAACTTTATTAGACTAATATTTCGTTCAATAGGAGCTTTATTAGACTAATATTTCGTTCAATAGGAGCTTTATTAGACTAATATTTCGTTCAATAGGAGCTTTATTAGACTAATATTTCGTTCAATAGGAGCTTTATTAGACTAATATTTCGTTCAACAGGAGCTTATTAGACTAATATTTCGTTCGATAGGAGCTTTATTAGACTAATATTTAGTTCAATAGGAGCTTTATTAGACTAATATATTGATCACCGGGAACTTAATCAATTAAATATTTCTCTCAACAGGTGTCCTGCTTTATTAATTCAATATTTCTGTCACCACGCACTTTATTAATCCAGACTTTCGCTCAGCAAATCTTTATCCTCCAGATGTTCAGTGTTTCGCTCACCTGGAACTTTATTTTCCCAGTTTTTCATAAGAGGAACTTTATCAATCCAGTGATTTATTAATCATTGAGCTGATACAGTTCCCAGTGTTTGAACTGTATGCCAATAAAGGGTTTTCTTTGATGGTGGCGTGTTTTTTCTCGACGCTGACGTGTTTTTTTTCGACGCTGACGTGTTTTTTTTTCGACGCTGACGTTTTTTTTTTTATACAGTAACCAGTAGAATATCCCGGGGATGCTTGGGAATATTTTGTGTCAATAAAGATCGAATAAAATTGTAAAATGAGTTAATGGAAATGTTCGTGAACTTATAATTCTTCCGACAGTTTAAAAAATTTGCTGCACTGTATCTTTATTGTAAAGATTTTGGAGTGGGGACTCGCACGTCCCCGTACCCTGTTGTTGGAAGGAAGGTGTGCGGGGACTCACAACCACGTACCTGCCTTGTTAGAAGGAAGGTGTGTGTGGGGACACCTAACCACGTACCTGCCATGTTAGAAGGAAAGTGTGGGGGACTCACAATCACGTACCTGTCTTGTTAGAAGGAAGGTGTTTGAGGACACCTAACCACGTACCTGCCTTGTTAGAAGGAAGGTGTGGGGGACTCACAATCACGTACCTGCCTTGTTAGAAGGAGGGTGTTTGGGGACACCTAACCACGTACCTGCCTTGTTAGAAGGAAGGTGTGGGAGACTCACAATCACGTACCTGTCTTGTTAGAAGGAAGGTATGGGGAACTCACAATCACGTGCCTGCCTTGTTAGAATTAGGGTGTGACGGACTCACATTCACGTACCTGTCTTGTTAGAAGGAGGGTGTGACGGACTCACAACAACATACCTGCCTTGTTAGAAGGAGGGTGTGAAGGGCTAAAAAGAGTTCTAGCAGGTTAAAATTTAAGGAATCAAATTTACTCAAAGTTGATCTCGCAAGGGGATTCATTACCTGTAACTTCAGAATTGTGATGAACGTACCGTCAAACGATGATAAATTGTGGCATTTCAAAGAAACTGGCACTAAACTGGTAATGGCACTGGTAATGGCACTAAACTGGTAATGGGTTACAGACAATATTCATAATAGGAATTTTGTCTAGTGAAGGTCAAGATTAGGGAAGACAAGTTGATAAATTAAACACATGTGCAACACTTGGGTATGTTTATTGTGGAAACGTTTCGCCACACAGTGGCTTCATCAGTCCAATACAAAGAAGAAGGATGAAGATCAGAATGAGTTTGAGGCAATCAGTCCCTCAGCCTGGAGTCGATGTAGTCAGTCCATTAAGATCAATGGACTGATTACCTCAAACTCCTTCTGAGCTTCACCATTCTTTTTCGTATTGGACTGATGAAGCCAATCTGTGGCGAAACATTTCCCCAATAAAGATATACGAGAGTTGCACATGTTTCTAATTTAAGAACTTGTCGGTTCTTTGAACCATTTATCTACAGGGGGAAAACCATTTACATATGAGTTCCGTTGACGTGTATAATAAAGAACTGGTGCAGCCAACACAAGGAAACACAAGGAAACACAAGGAAAGGCATCCTTTAAGGCAGAAAAGTGAATTATAGTATATGCTCTAAATCTAATAGTCACCAGTAAAGACGAGTTACTCTAAAGTAAAGTAATGTATGAGATTAAGACACATGTGCAACATCTGGGTATCTTTATTGTAGACGTTTCGCCATCCAGTGGCTTTATCAGTACAAATTCTAGGACATAACTTGAAGACAGTAGATCTATGTACAGAAGATGAGGTAATCAGTCTCTCAACCTACTCCTAGGTTGAGGGACTGATTACCTCATCTTCTGTACATAGTTCTACTGTCTTCAAGTAATGTCCTAGAATTTGTATTGATAAAGCCACTGGATGGCGAAACGTCTACAATAAAGATACCCAGATGTTGCACATGTGTCTTAATCTCATCTTGTCGGTATTATATACCATTCGTACACAAAGTAATGTATAGTAAAAATGGTTACTCTAACTCTAAATAGCAGCCGATAGTTTCTTAGTCATTCAGGACAATTTATAAGAATTCATTATACCAAACTTAATTAGTTGTGCACAAACTGGTTACTGAAGTTGAAAAGAAAAAATCGACTAGGCAGATTATCAGACTCAGCATCAAACATGGGTGGTTTAACTTACATATTGATGTCGATAAGGACGAAATGATAAACAGATAAATTGAATAGAAAAAAAATGAAAAAAATTTATTGGTACGATCGCTTTTTAATATCATAAGGAATCAGGAAGCTGAGGAAATATCAGGAATATGAACAAGGGAGGGTAAAGGGGGTTGGGGCGTCCTCAAAGGGTTGAAGTTTGGAGGTAAAGGCGGTTTAGAATGCTAAGAGCATTTAACAGGCTTGTGTCAGCGCGTAAGAGAAGTGGAGGCAAGATTTGATGTGTTTTGGAATGAGTAAGGCAACATTTATGTTGGAATTCAAGGAAAAATTGTTTACCGTAGTTGAGCACTTATAACGAGAAGTACAATGCCTGCACGCTGAGGGAGTGGAGATGTTGTAGGTCAGTCATTTAAACTGTGATCTCAGCACGCTTCTGAAAAGACAGTGATTGAATGAATAACAGTGGAGGTATTTCCTCTTGTTTGGTTTATCTTACTTAAGAGGGAGACGACAGATGCGTTAATAAGAATAAACACAGAAAAAAAGGCATAACCTAAGTAGTTTGTTATAAGAAGAGATAAAGTTTGTGTGGTGGCAGTCATCAACTGTCTCCAGCTCTCACCAGTAGTCTGTCTACGAGAGTTTAAGTCTCACTGTTGTTTATATGTTGCACATTTCCATAAGTTCGTTTAAGTGTGCAGTATATTTATATTGAGTGGTGCTTATTGTGATGTATATAGCTAGATGTTACTACACGAGCTTAAGTAAGGTGTCATAATGACTTATACCATTTTTGACACCTTGATAAATTCACTGACATATTTAAATTTCCATATATACCTTATTTTCATATTTACTTATGCACTACGTTTCCCATCATCCATTTGTAATTTTCTTCTGATTATGTGTCAAACATTTTAGAAGTAAACATGTTTGTTATTTGGTATGAATGTTGTGAGGTATTAATGTTGTGAGTTATTAATATTGTGAGTTATTAATGTTGTGAGTTATTAATGTTGTGAGTTATTAATGTTGTGAGTTATTAATGTTGTGAGTTATTAATGTTGTGAGTTATTAATGTTGTGAGTTATCAATGTTGTGAGTTATTAATGTTGTGAGGTATTATTGTTGGGAAGAATTAATGCTGTGAAGTATTAATGTTGTGAGGTATTAATGTTGTGAGGTATTAATGTTGTGAGATATTAATGCTGTGAGGTATTAATGTTGCGAGGTATTAATGTTGTGAGATATTAATGCTGTGAGGTATTAATGTTGTGAGGTATTAATGTTGTGAGGTATTAATGTTGTGAGGTATTAATGTTGTGAGGTATTAATGTTGCGAGGTATTATTGTTGGGAAGAAGTAATGCTGTGAAGTATTAATGTTGTGAGGTATTAATGTTGTGAGGTATTAATGTTGCGAGGTATTAATGTTGTGAGATATTAATGCTGTGAGGTATTAATGTTGTGAGGTATTAATGTTGTGAGGTATTAATGTTGTGAGATATTAATGCTGTGAGGTATTAATGTTGTGAGGTATTAATGTTGGGAAGAATTAATGCTGTGAAGTATTAATGTTGTGAGGTATTAATGTTGTGAGGTATTAATGTTGTGAGATATTAATGCTGTGAGGTATTAATGTTGTGAGGTATTAATGTTGTGAGGTATTAATGTTGTGAGATATTAATGCTGTGAGGTATTAATGTTGTGAGGTATTAATGTTGTGAGGTATTAATGTTGTGAGGTATTAATGTTGTGAGATATTAATGCTGTGAGGTATTAATGTTGTGAGGTATTAATGTTGTGAGGTATTAATGTTGCGAGGTATTAATGTTGTGAGATATTAATGCTGTGAGGTATTAATGTTGTGAGGTATTAATGTTGTGAGATATTAATGCTGTGAGGTATTAATGTTGTGAGGTATTAATGATGCGAGGTATTAATGTTGTGAGATATTAATGCTGTGAGGTATTAATGTTGCGAGGCATTAATGTTGTGAGATATTAATGCTGTGAGGTATTAATGCTGTGAGGTATTAATGTTGTGAGGTATTAATGATGCGAGGTATTAATGTTGTGAGATATTAATGCTGTGAGGTATTAATGTTGCGAGGTATTAATGTTGTGAGATATTAATGATGCGAGGTATTAATGCTGTGAGGTATTAATGTTGTGAGGTATTAATGATGCGAGGTATTATGTTGCGAGTTATTAATGTTGCGAGTTATTAATGTTGTGAGGTATTAATGTTGTGAGGTATTAATGTTTTGAGGTATTATTGTTGTAAGGTATTAATGTTGCGAGGTATTAATGTTACGAGGTATTAATGTTGCGAGGTATTAATGTTGCGAGGTATTAATGTTGCGAGGTATTAATGTTATGAGATATTAATGTTGTGAAGTGTTAATGTTACTAGGTATTAATGTTATGAGGTATTAATGTTGTGAAGTGTTAATGTTACTAGGTATTAATGTTACGAGGTATTAGTGTTATGAGGTATTAATGTTGTGAAGTGTTAATGTTACTAGGTATTAATGTTATGAGGTATTAATGTTGCGAGGTATTAATGTTGTGAGGTATTAATGTTGCGAGGTATTAATGTTGTGAGGTATTAATGTTGTGAAGTGTTAATGTTACTAGGTATTAATGTTATGAGGTATTAATGTTGCAAGGTATTAATGTTGTGAGGTTTTAATGTTGTGAGGTATTAATGTTGCGAGGTATTAATGTTGTGAGGTATTAATGTTGTGAGGTATTAATGTTGTGCAGTATTAATGTTGCAAGGTATTAATATTTTGAGGTATTAATGTTATGGGGTATTAATGTTGTGAGGTATTAATGTTGTGAGGTATTAATGTTATGAGGTATTAATGTTGGGTGGTATTAATGTTGTGAGGTACTAATGTTGCAAGGTATTAATGTTACGAGGTATTAATGTTGTGAGGTATTAATGTTGTGAGGTATTAATGTTACGAGGTATTAATGTTGTGTGGTATTAATATTGTGAGGTACTAATGTTGCGAGGTACTAATGTTGTGAGGTATTAATGTTATGAGGTATTAATGTTGTGAGGTTTTAATGTTGTGAGGTATTAATGTTGCGAGGTATTAATGTTGTGAGGTATTAATGTTGTGAGGTATTAATGTTGTGAGGTATTAATGTTACGAGGTATTAATGTTGTGAGGTATTAATGTTACGAGGTATTAATGTTGTGAGGTATTAATGTTGTGAGGTATTAATGTTACGAGGTATTAATGTTGTGAGGTATTAATGTTACGAGGTATTAATGTTACGAGGTATTAATGTTGTGAGGTATTAATGTTGCGAGGTATTAATGTTACGAGGTATTAATGTTACGAGGTATTAATGTTGTGAGGTATTAATGTTGTGAGGTATTAATGTTGTGAGGTATTAATGTTGTGAGGTATTAATGTTGTGAGGTATTAATGTTGTGAGGTATTAATGTTGTGAGGTATTAATGTTGTGAGGTATTAATGTTGTGAGGTATTAATGTTGTGAGGTATTAATGTTGCGAGGTATTAATGTTACGAGGTATTAATGTTACGAGGTATTAATGTTGTGAGGTATTAATGTTGTGAGGTATTAATGTTGTGAGGTATTAATGTTGTGAGGTATTAATGTTGTGAGGTATTAATGTTGTGAGGTATTAATGTTGTGAGGTATTAATGTTGTGAGGTATTAATGTTGTGAGGTATTAATGTTGTGAGGTATTAATGTTGTGAGGTATTAATGTTGTGAGGTACTAATGTTGCGAGGTATTAATGTTGCGAGGTATTAATGTTACGAGGTATTAATGTTGTGAGGTATTAATGTTACGAGGTATTAATGTTGTGAGGTATTAATGTTGTGAGGTATTAATGTTGTGAGGTATTAATGTTGTGAGGTATTAATGTTGTGAGGTATTAATGTTGTGAGGTATTAATGTTGTGAGGTATTAATGTTGTGAGGTATTAATGTTGTGAGGTATTAATGTTGTGAGGTATTAATGTTGTGAGGTATTAATGTTGTGAGGTATTAATGTTGTGAGGTATTAATGTTGTGAGGTATTAATGTTGTGAGGTATTAATGTTACGAGGTATTAATGTTGTGAGGTATTAATGTTGTGCGGTATGTTAGCGGATGTATGAAGAATATTTTACAAGCCCATCCAGGTGAAATTTAACTCATCAAGTTAACGATGTTTAAATTATTTCTTCACAGAATTTCTTTTATCACCATCACTATTATTAGTCTTTCAATATTACAGTCATCATCACTTGTATCACATTCACATTAATCATTATCACGGTCATCATCACAATCATCATCATAATCATCACAATCATTTTCACATTCATCACCATCTCATTCATCATTGCAGTCATCACCATCATAGTCATCACAATCATTATCACGTTCATCACCATCACATTCATTCCTTTTGCATTCATCACCATTACACTCATCACGATAATTACTATCGTACATTGCCATCACAAATCATCACATTCACTGGTGTAATTATCACATCACCATCACAGTCCTCACAATTATCACAATCATTCACAATCAAATTCATAACCAACATACTCATCAGTATTACATTCATCACCATAGCATTCATCAGTCTTACATTCATCACCACTAAATTCAACACTCACATTCATCACAACATTTATAACCCCAACATTCATAACCATCACATCACATTCATCTCCTAGACATTCATCACTCTCACATTCATCACTCTCATATTCATCACCATCACATTCAACGCTGTCACATTTATTACAATCACACACCACATATATCTCCCTCAAGTTCATCACTCATCCATCCTACCCACATTAATCAATCTCACATTCATCATCTTCGTATTCATCATTCTAGCATTCATCATCCTCGCATTCATCACTCACATTCACCGATCAGATTCATTATTCCCACATTCGTCAGTCTCATCATCCTCACATTCATCACTTTCATCATTTGCATTCACCAGTCACATTCACCAGTCACATTCATCACACTCACATTCATCACTTATATTCGTCACTTTCATATTCATTATTCTCAGAGTCATTACTCAAAACATTCACTCACATTCATCACACTTACAATCATCACTCACATTCATCATACTCAATCATCACACACATTCATTACACTCACATTCATCACTCTCACATTCATCACACAATCATCAGCCACATTAATTACAATCACATTCATCATTCGCACTCGCCAAACTCACATTCATCACTTATGTTCATCACGCTCACATTCATCATTTATATTCATCACACTCAAAATAATCACTCACATTCATCACACAATCATCACTCACATTCATCACACTCACAATCATCACCCACAGTCATCATACTCAATCATCATATTCATCTCACTCACAGTCATCACTCATATTCACCAGCGCAGCAGCGGCCACACCACACACTCTGAGGAGCGCAGCAGCGGCCACACCACACTGAGGAGCGCAGCAGCGGCCACACCACACACTCTGAGGAGCGCAGCAGCGGCCACACCACACACTCTGAGGAGCGCAGCAGCGGCCACACCACACACTCTGAGGAGCGCAGCAGCGGCCACACCACACACTCTGAGGAGCACAGCAGTGGCCACACCACACACTCTGAGGAGCACAGCAGTGGCCACACCACACACTCTGAGGAGCACAGCAGTGGCCACACCACACACTCTGAGGAGCACAGCAGTGGCCACACCACACACTCTGAGGAGCACAGCAGTGGCCACACCACACACTCTGAGGAGCGCAGCAGTGGCCACACCACACACTCTGAGGAGCACAGCAGCGGCCACACCACACACTCTGAGGAGCACAGCAGTGGCCACACCACACACTCTGAGGAGCGCAGCAGTGGCCACACCACACACTCTGAGGAGCACAGCAGCGGCCACACCACACACTCTGAGGAGCGCAGCAGCGGCCACACCACACACTCTGAGGAGCGCAGCAGCGGCCACACCACACACTCTGAGGGGCGCAGCAGCGGCCACACCACACACTCTGAGGAGCGCAGCAGCGGCCACACCACACACTCTGAGGAGCGCAGCAGCGGCCACACCACACACTCTGAGGAGCGCAGCAGTGGCCACACCACACACTCTGAGGAGCGCAGCAGCGGCCACACCACACTGAGGAGCGCAGCAGCGGCCACACCACACACTCTGAGGAGCGCAGCAGCGGCCACACCACACACTCTGAGGAGCGCAGCAGCGGCCACACCACACACTCTGAGGAGCACAGCAGCGGCCACACCACACACTCTGAGGAGCGCAGCAGTGGCCACACCACACACTCTGAGGAGCGCAGCAGCGGCCACACCACACTGAGGAGCGCAGCAGCGGCCACACCACACTGAGGAGCGCAGCAGTGGCCACACCACACACTCTGAGGAGCGCAGCAGCGGCCACACCACACTGAGGAGCGCAGCAGTGGCCACACCACACACTCTGAGGAGCGCAGCAGCGGCCACACCACACTGAGGAGCGCAGCAGTGGCCACACCACACACTCTGAGGAGCGCAGCAGGGGCCACACCACACACTCTGAGGAGCGCAGCAGCGGCCACACCACACACTCTGAGGAGCGCAGCAGCAGCCACACCACACACTCTGAGGAGCGCAGCAGCAGCCACACCACACACTCTGAGGAGCGCAGCAGCGGCCACACCACACACTCTGAGGAGCACAGCAGCGGCCACACCACACACTCTGAGGAGCGCAGCAGTGGCCACACCACACACTCTGAGGAGCGCAGCAGTGGCCACACCACACACTCTGAGGAGCGCAGCAGTGGCCACACCACACACTCTGAGGAGCGCAGCAGTGGCCACACCACACACTCTGAGGAGCGCAGCAGTGGCCACACCACACACTCTACCACAGAGTTAAAACTGAAAAAACTGAATCAAGTTACAAGGATTCATTGTTGCTACGGAGTCCCCAACCACAACACCCCCACCCTCCCCCACCTTCCCCACACCCAGCCCCACCATCCCCACACCTCTCACCCTCCCCACAGGGACCCCCACCTTCCCCACACTTTCTCTCCCCCTCCCCCTCTCCTATCCCCACCCTCCCCACACTCTCCCTCACCCTCCCCACACCCTCCCCACACCTACCCCCACCCCCTCCACACCTACCCCCACCATCCCCACACCCTCCCCCACCCTCCCCACACCTTCTCCCACCCTCCTCGATCCTTCACCCCTACCCCCCACCCTCGTCCTCTACTAAGAAAACACCCCCCACCCCCACCCTCGCCCTCTACCAAGATAACACCACCCACCACCCCCACCCTCGCCCTCTACAAAGATAACACCACCCCCCCACCCCCCCACCCCACCACCCCACCAACCCACCACCCACACTCTCGCCCTCTACCAAGATAACACCACCCACCACCCCCACCCTCGCCCTCTACCAAGATAACACCACCCCACCACCTCACATCCTCGCTCTCTACAAAGATAACACCACCCCACTACCCCCACCCTCGCCCTCTACCAAGATAACACCACTCCACCACCTCACATCCTCGCTCTCTACAAAGATAACACCACCCACCACCCCCACCCTCGCCCTCTACCAAGATAACACCACCCCACCACCCCCACCCTCTCCCTCTACCAAGATAAAACCACCCCACTACCCCCACCCTCGCCCTCTACCAAGATAAAACCACCCACCACCCCCACCCTCGCCCTCTACCAAGATAACACCACCCACCACCCCCACCCTCGCCCTCTACCAAGATAACACCACCCCACCACCTCACATCCTCGCTCTCTACAAAGATAACCCCCCCCCACCACCCCCACCCTCGCCCTCTACCAAGATAACACCTCCCCACCACCCCCACTCTCGCCCTCTACCAAGATAACACAACCCCACCACCCCCACCCTCGCCCTCTACCAAGATAAGATAAGATAAGATAAGATAAGATTTCGTTCGGATTTTTAACCCCGGAGGGTTAGCCACCCAGGATAACCCAAGAAAGTCAGTGCGTCATCGAGGACTGTCTAACTTATTTCCATTGGGGTTCTTAATCTTGTCCCCCAGGATGCGACCCACACCAGTCGACTAACACCCAGGTACCTATTTGCTGCTAGGTGAACAGGACAACAGGTGTAAGGAAACGTGTCGAAATGTTTTCACCCGCCGGGAATCGAACCCGGGCCCTCTGTGTGTGAAGCGGGAGCTTTAGCCACCAGGCCACCGGGCCACCCCATAACACTACCCCACCACTCCCACCCTCGCCCTCTACCAAGATAACACCACCCCACCACCCGCACTCTCGCCCTCTACCAAGATAACACAACCCCACCCCCCCCACCCTCGCCCTCTACCAAGATAACACCACCCCACCACTCCCACCCTCGCCCTCTACCAAGATAACACCACCCCACCACCCGCACTCTCGCCCTCTACCAAGATAACACAACCCCACCACCCCCACCCTCGCCCTCTACCAAGATAACACCACCCCACCACTCCCCCCCTCGCCCTCTACCAAGATAACACCACCCCACCACCCCCACCCTCGCCCTCTACCAAGATAACACCACCCCACCACCTCCCACCCTCGCCCTCTACCAAGATAACACCACTCACCACCCCCACCCTCGTCCTCTACCAAGATAACACCACCCACCACCCCCACCCTCGCCCTCTACCAAGATAACACCACCCCACCACCCCCACCCTCGCCCTCTACCAAGATAACACCACCCCACCACCTCCCACCCTCGTCCTCTACCAAGGTAACACCACTCACCACCACCACCCTCGCCCTCTACCAAGATAACACCACCCACCACCCCCATCCTCGTCCTCTACCAAGATAACACCACCCACCACCTCACATCCTCGCTGTCTACAAAGATAACACCTCCCACCACCCCACCCTCGCCTTCTACCAAGATAACACCACCCCACCACCTCCCATCGCGGCCCTCTACCAAGATAACACCACCCCACCACCTCCCACCCTCGCTCTCTACCAAGATAACACCACCCCACAACCTCCCACCTTCGCCCTCTACCAAGATAACACCACTCCCACCCTCGCCCTCTACCAAGATAACACCCACCACCCCCCACCCCCACCCTCGCCTTCTATCAAGATAACACCACCCCACCACCTCTCATCCTGGCCCTCTACCAAGATAACACCCCCCACCTTCGCCGTCTACCAAGATAACACCACCCGACCACCTCCAACCACACCACCATCACCCTGCCTCATCAACACCAGCATCACACTTCCTCACAAGCCCCACCATCACCCTGCCTCACAAGCACCACAGTCACCCTGCCTCACCAAGACCATCATCACCCTGCCTCACCAACACCACCATCACTCTGCCTCACCAAAACCACCATGACCCTGCCTCACTATTACCCTACCACACCAACACCACCATCACTCTGTCTCACCAACACCACCATCACCCTGCCTTACCAAAACCACCATCACCCTGGTTTTATGTTGGAAAAATTCAGGTTCAGGATGGATGTAGGAAAGCACTGGTTGGTAATAGAGTTGTGGGTGAGTGAAACAAACTGCCGAGTGCAGTTATAGAGGCTAAAACGTTGTGTAGTTTTAAAAATAGGATAGATAAATACATGAGTGGGTGCGGATGGGTGTGAGTTGGACCTGACTAGCCTGTGGTAATAGGTCTGATGCCGTGCTCCTTCCTTACGTGAATGTGACCTGACTTGACTAGGGTGAGGCATTGGCTTAAGCCGATAGGAGACTTGGACCTGCCTCGCATGGGCCAGTAGGCCTGCTGCAGTGTTCCTTCTTTCTTACGTTCTTATCTTATGTTCTTATCTATTCTGTCTCACCAACACCACCGTCACCCTGCATCACCATCATCACCCAGCCTCACCAACGTCACCATCACCCTGCCTCTCCAACACCACCATCACCCTGCCTCTCCAACACCACCATCACCCTGCCTCTCCAACACCACCATCACCCTGTCTCAGCAACACCCTGCCTCACCATCACCATCATCATCCTACCTCATCATCACCCTGCCTCACCAATACCACCATCACTCTGCCTCACCATCACCCTGCCTCACCAATACCATCACCCAGGCTCACCAACACCACCATCACCCTGCCTCACCAATATCAATATCACCTGGCCTCACCAATACCATCATAACCCTGCCTCACCAACACTACCTTCACATTGTCTCATCATCACCCCGCCTCACCATTACCCTGCCTCACCATCACCCTACCTCACCATCACCCTGCCTTACTAACACCACCATTACCCTGCCTCACCAATACCACCATCACCTGGCCTCACCAATACCACCATCACCCAAAGCATTAGCTAAGAACTATAGACCAATTGCTCTGACGTCCCACATCATAAAAATCTTTGAAAGAGTGCTAAGAAGCAGGATTGCAAATCACCTGGATTCCCAAAATCTGCACAATCCAGGGCAACATGGGTTCAGGGCAGGTCGCTCCTGCCTCTCACAACTACTGGATCACTATGACATGGCCTTGGATGCACTGGAAGAAAATCAGAATGCAGATGTAATATAATATACACAGACTTTGCAAAAGCATTTGACAAATGCGATCATGGCGTAATAGCCCATAAAATACGTGTTAAAGGAATAACTGGGAAAGTGGGGAGATGGATCTTCAACTTCCTAACAAATCGAACACAAAGAGTAGTGGTCAACAGAGTTAAATCGGAGGCTGCCATAGTGAAGAGCTCTGTTCCACAAGGCACAGTACTCGCCCCCATCTTATTCCTTATCCTCATATCAGACATAGACAGAGATATACACCACAGCACCGTATCATCCTTTGCGGATGATACTAGGATCTGCATGAAGCTGTCATCTGCTGAGGACGCAGTTAACCTCCAAGAAGATGTAAACAAAGTTTTCCACTGGGCAACGGTAAACAATATGATGTTCAATGAGGACAAATTCCAACTACTCCGTTATGGAAAACTGGAGGAGATAATAACTAGAACAGAGTATACTACTGACTCCGGCCATACAATAGAGCGGAAAAATAATGTAAGGGACCTGGGAGTAGTAATGTCTGAGGATCTCACTTTCAAGGATCACAACAGTGCCACGATCGCACGTGCAAAGAAAATGATAGGATGGATAATGAGAACTTTCAAAACGAGAGATGCCAAGCCTATGATGATCCTTTTCAAATCACTTGTTCTCTCTAGGCTGGAATACTGCTGTACATTAACATCTCCATTCAAAGCAGGTGAAATCGCAGATCTAGAGAGTGTACAGAGATCCTTTACTGCACGTATAAGTTCTGTCAAGCACCTTAACTACTGGGAACGCTTGGAAGCACTTGACTTGTACTCGTTGGAACGCAGGAGGGAGAGATATATCATAATCTACACTTACTTACCTGGAGGTTACCTGGAGGTTATTCCGGGGATCAACGCCCCCGCGGCCCGGTCCATGACCAGGCCTCCCGATGGATCAGGGCCTGATCAACTAGGCTGTTACTGCTGGCCGCACGCAGTCCAACGTACGAGCCACAGCCCGGCTGATCCGGCAATGACTTTAGGTATCTGTCCAGCTCTCTCTTGAAGGCAGCCAGGGGTTTATTGGCAATTCCCCTAATGCTTGATGGGAGGCTGTTGAACAGTTTTGGGCCCCGGACACTTATGGTGTTTTCCCTTAGTGTACCAATGGCTCCCCTACTTTTTATTGGGGGCATTTTGCATCGCCTGCCCAGTCTTTTACTTTCGTAGGGAGTGATTTCTGTGTGCAGATTTGGGACCATTCCTTCCAAGATTTTCCAAGTGTAGATTATGATATATCTCTCCCTCCTGCGTTCCAACGAGTACAAGTCAAGTGCTTCCAAGCAAACTTGGAAAATCTTGGAAGGAATGGTCCCAAATCTGCACACAGAAATCACTCCCTACGAAAGTAAAAGACTGGGCAGGCGATGCAAAATGCCCCCAATAAAAAGTAGGGGCGCCATTGGTACACTAAGGGAAAACACCATAAGTGTCCTGGGCCCAAAACTGTTCAACAGCCTCCCATCAAGCATTAGGGGAATTGCCAATAAACCCCTGGCTGCCTTCAAGAGAGAGCTGGACAGATACCTAAAGTCAGTGCCGGATCAGCCGGGCTGTGGCTCGTACGTTGGACTGCGTGCGGCCAGCAGTAACAGCCTAGTTGATCAGGCCCTGATCCATCGGGAGGCCTGGTCATGGACCGGGCCGCGGGAGCGTTGATCCCCGGAATAACCTCCAGGTAACCTCCAGGTAACCCAGTCTAACCAACACCACCATCACCCTGCCTCACCAATATCACCATCACCTGGCCTCACCAATACCATAACCCTGCCTCACCAACACCACCTTCACATTGTCTCACCATCACCCTGCCTCACCATCACACTGCCTCACCATCACCCTGCCTCACCATCACACTGCCTCACCATCACCCTGCCTCACCATTACCCTGCCTCACCATCGCCCTGCCTCACCATCACCCTGCCTCACAAACATCACCTTCACATTGTCTCACCATCACCCTGCCTCACCATCACCCTACCTCACCATTACCCTGCCTCACCATCACCCTGCCTCACCATGACTCTGCCTCACCAATACCACCATCACCTGGCCTCACCAATACCACCATAACCCTGCCTCACCAACACCACCTTCACCTTGTCTCACCATCACCCTGCCTCACCATCACCCTGCCTCACCATCATCCTGCCTCACCATCATCCTGCCTCACCATCACCCTGCCTCACCAACACCACCTTCAGCTTGTCTCACCATTACCCTGCCTCACCATCACCCTGCTTCATCCTGCCACCATCACCCTGCCTTACCAACACCACCATTACCCTGCCTTACCAACACCACCATTACCTTGCCCCCACCACCTCCGCGTACTCACACCCCCATCATCTCCCAGTCTTTTGGACACCACCATAACAAATGTCCTCCCTCTCTCCCCTCCCACTTCAACGACATCCACCATCACCTCCCCCACCCTCTTCCCTGCCTCACGGCCACCGCCATCACCAGTGGCCTCCCCTTTCCCATTACTACCCCTACAACATCCCCCATCTCCCCCACATTTTCTCTGCCTCAGGACCAGAGGTATTACTGTGTACTCAGCTTCAACGCCTCACATACCCACATCTTCCATTATCACTGCTCCTACCACCTAACTTCACTTCCTATATTACCATCACCTTCCCAGCCATGTCCCTCACCTAGCCTTAATACCAACATGCTCCATAATCTGTACCAATATAGAGTTTGAATTAATGATAGTTAGCCCGAAATGCCTAGTCATGCTAGGCATGACAGTGGCCCTCTCCGTAATTAGTATTTCATAATATGTAAACCCCACATTGTAATATTTATAGAGAATAAGCTTAATTGATTGATTGATTGATTGACTGATTGATTTCACTCTCAGTCAACATCATCACCTTTCCTCAACCTCACCTTAACCCTTTCCCCACCACCTCTCTCACTGCTAACCTCATCTTCTCCCTGCCGCTTGTGATCATCACCCCACCACTACCACTACCACACCTCTGGAGTTTACCTGGAGAGAATAGCTCAATGTAGAATATAATTTTGGTGTATCTGTGTCTAGCATTCGGAATAATATTAGAAGACAAGCACATAAAGAAACTGAATGTTATTCCAGCGCAGTGAGAAGGCTGAGTAGATTTATAATCCACTATGATAATATAAACTTACGTTTTTGGAGCAACTTGCAATGTGAACAGATTGACAGATGTTGTAGTGGTCAGGCTTAGGCTCGGTTACAAGTACGTTTGACAATTTAGAAAAACACACAGATGCTGATCAGATTAGCTTTATGGTCACTTTCTTAAACACTGTGCTTAATAGTCCACTTATTGAGAAATGTAGAGATAAACAGTATAATGACCTATGTAAGATGTCAAGTTATCTTATTAATGAAAATAAAATATCAGATATATTAAGTAAATTTCCTAAATTTGTGAACTGTTGATATAAATCCAAATGTACTCCTGTTAACCCTTTTTGGGGCCTAGTTCCTAGGCCTTTTGTGTATCCATATGCTCTTGCGCTACCGGTGGAAAAATCTTAAAAACTCTTCTCATCACAACAACCACCCCCACCATCTTCTGTTCCACTACTACTACTACCCCTAGCACCTCCTGCGCCCATAGCACCACCATCACTTGTCTGTTTTCTAGGTAGGTCATCATAAGAGTAAGATGAGCAGGTAGGGGATGAAAACAGAGGGGGGAAGATATCGGGAGAGAGGGAAGCAGGCAGGGGGAGGACATAAGAGTGGGCGAGTAGCAGGAGAGGGTGAAGCAGGAAAGGAAAGGAAAGAAGAGGGGGATGTAGTGGGGGAGAGAGAAAATATGGAGAGAAGGCTTTGTGTAACTAAGAAGTGAGAAAAAGATACGAGTCACCTACTACAATTGGTTGGGAAAAGGTTGTGTTATATAGTTATAATTTAAGATGTGATGGATGAGGTTTTCTGGGAGACACAGAATTTGTCTTTTGTTAGTCCATTCTGTGGCTGTTGGAAAAGCTCAGGCTCTGTATGTGTGTATATTTTTCTTGCTATCGTTGAAGTCTTCGTTGTCTTGCAGGATCTGAGGAGTACGTAGTACTGGACGATGAAGGCTCGAGCATGGGTGAGCTTGATCATTACATTGATTAATCCATTTTAGATGGAGAGCTGGTTGTACCTCTAGTTTCGGTCGTTTTTGATGCTTTTGATGTTGTCGTAGAAGATAATAAAATCATCAGAGATCAGATGGAGGCTGTGTGACAGGTGTTGGTGCCCATCTGTTTTTTGCCTAAAGTCCTTGGTAACTGGCTGTTTTGGTTAAAGCTAGCAGTTGCTTCTTGGGTTGAGTGGGTCACTGAGACACTGGTATCTGCTCCCTGGCTGATAACAGTTTCCAGCTGTGTTGGGGTCAGCCCTGACATGTGGTTCACCAGTCTGCCGCGCTAAAATTGGAAGTAGTTCAGTCGTTGGCCGGTCACCATTAGTATTGGTAAATCGAGTCAAAGATCACCCTTATCTATCACCTGCAGCTAAAATGGCTAGGTGTGAGTAGGGCTGGACTTACCTGGGTATTGTAACTGTTTTAATTTTCCCTAGTTTGTGGTAGGGAAAGTAGGATCCCGGTATCTGTGTCTTGATTGGACTGAAGGCTCGAATGTCTCGTCGAATGTTGCACTAATGTTCATCACTACGTCGGGAACATTCGGGAGAGTTCTAAGAAGCAGAACAGCAAACCACCTGGACTCCCAAAAATTGCACAACCCAGGGCAACATGGTTTCAGAGCAGGTCGCTCCTGCCTTTCGCAACTGTTTGACCACTATGATATGGCCCTAGATGCACTGGAAAACAAACAGAATGCGGATGTAGTATACACAGACTTTGCAAAAGCCTTTGACAAGTGTGGCCATGGTGTAATAGCACACAAAATGGGTGCTAAAGGGATAACCGGCAAAGTTGGCAGATGGATCTTCAACTTTCTAACCAATCGCAAACAAAGAGTAGTGGTAAACAGAGTTAAATCAGATGCTGCCATACCTGGAGTTTATCTGGAGGGAGTTTTGGGGGTCAACGCCCCCGCGGCCCGGTCTGTGACCAAGGCACAGTACTCGCACCTATCCTGTTCCTTATTCTTATATCAGATGTAGACAGAGATGTAAACCACAGCACTGTATCATCTCTTGCAGACGATACTAGGATCTGCATGAGAGTGTCATCCATTGAGGACACAGCAAAGCTATAAGAAGATATAAACCAAGTTTTCCAATGGGCAACAGAGAACAATATGATGTTCAATGAAGACAAATTCCAACTTCTCCGTTATGGAAAACTGGAGGAAATAATAACTAGGACTGAGTATACTACAAACTCCAATCACACAATAGAGCAGAAAAGTAATGTGAAGGACCTGCGTGTGGTAATGTCCAAAGACCTCACCTTCAAGGACCACAACAATGCTATGATCACATCTGCTAGGAAACTGACAGGATGAATAAAGAGAACATTCAAGACAAGAGATGCTAAGCCAATGATGATCCTTTTTAAATCACTTATTCTTTCTAGGCTGGAATACTGCTGTACATTAACATCCCCATTCAAGGCAGGTGAAATTGCAGAGCTAGAGAATGTACAGAGAACCTTCACTGCACATATAAGTTCCATCAAACACCTTAACTACTGGGAGTGCCTGGAAGCACTTGACTTGTACTCACTAGAGTGCAGGCAAGAGAGTTATATCATAATCTACACCTGGACGATTCTAGAGGGACTGGTCCCTAATATGCACACAGTAATCACTCCATACGAAAGCAAAAGACTTGGCAGGCGATGCAACATACCCCCAGTGAAAAGTAGGGGCGTCACTGGTACACTAAGAGAAAACACAATAAGCGTCCAGGGCCTAAGACTGTTCAACAGCCTCCCACCAGCAATAAGAGGCATTACAGGAAGACACCTGGTTGTCTTCAAGAGGGAGCTGGACAGATACCTAAAGACGGTGTCGAGTCAGCCGGGCTGTGGTTCATTCGTTAGATTGCGTGCAGCCAGCAGTAACAGCCGCGTTGATCAGGCTCTGATTCGCCGGGAGGCCTGGTCGTGGACCGGGCCGCGGGGGCGTTGATCCCCGGAATGCCCTCCAGGTAGACCAGTATTGTGACCCCAGAATGGGTCACAATGTATATAATGTATATTACGTGTTCATATAATTTTATATTGCTTATATTTGCGATAATAGCTAAATTGTAAATATATTGGTTTATATTATTATTTGGCTTAGTTATATTTATTAGGTAGGATGTAACATTTATATATATTATTCAGTGCTCTTAGTTCAAGTCTTGATTGTCTAACTAATGTAATTATAGCTCGTTGCTCGTTTCCCTGCCGGCTTCTCGGTGTTGCTGGGCAGAAGCAGCACGGAGTCACGTGACAACTGACGTTAAATTTCCAACTCATGATGATTTAATCAAGGATCAGTTTGTTGATTAGTCACTGGAAAGACTGAGAGATATAGCAGTTAGTGAGAGTGCAGCAAAGGATCTCGATAATTGTTACTATTATAGTAATGGTGTACTGATGGAGAAAAATACATGTAAGTTGTCAGCTGATAGTGTTTCCACCACAGTCAAGCATCTCGTAGTGTTACCAGTTACATTTTGTGAGCAAGCCATTGATTTTGCTCACAATAGTCCCATTGGAGGACATTTGGGTGTCAAGAAGACACTCGGTAAACTGGCAAAACATTTTACTTGGCCAAAAATGAAGGAAACAGTAGCTGATCATGTGCGACATTGCCACGTGTGTCAAGTGACAGGCAAGCCAGCACACACATCTCCACCTGCATCTTTCATTCCTATCACCGTGGATGGTGAACCATTCTCACGTCTTATTATTGATTGTGTTGGTCCTTTGCCTAGAACCAAACTAGGGAACCAATGCTTATTTACTATTATGGATGCTGCCACACTCTATCCCGAAGCTATTCCTATGAGAAAAATTAATGCACGTGCTATTGTGAGAGCGCTGATGAAATTTTTCTCCCAGGTTGGATTGCCACGAGAGATACAATCTGATCAGGGATCTAACTTCACTTCTAAGATCTCTCGAGAAGCATTATCCCACCTAGGAATAAAGTCTGTACTTTCAACCAGTTATCCCCTACCTCGCATTGACGACCTTATTGACCATGTGTCAGGAGCCCAGTTTGTCAGCCATTTAGATCTCTTCCGAGGCTATTATCAAGTCCCGCTTACTGAACCTGCTCAAGAAATATCTGCTTTTACTGTTCAAGATGGATTGTTTAACTACCTCGTCACCCCCTACGGCCTGTGTAATGTGGCTTCTTCATTCCAATGTATAATGAACGAGTTGACCCACAACTTAGATGGAGTAGAAGCCTACCTTGACGACTTAGTGGTGTACAGTGACGAGTGGGAACAACACTTGACGCATCTCAGAGCATTGTTAACTTAGCTAAATGTAGTTTTGGTCAAGCCAAGATTATCTATCTAGGCTTTTGTATTGGCTAAGGTGAGGTTGCTCCTATTGAGGCTAAGGTTCATGCTATTTCTGCATTTCCAGTGCCACAGGATAGAAAGGAAGTACAGAGATTCCTGGGCATGGCAGGATATTATCACAGGTTCTGTCCAAATTTTTCTCAGATTGCTGCTCCTCTCACTGAGCTTACTAGTAGCAAAGTTCAGTTCATCTGGACTAGTGATTGTTCAGATTCGTTCAAAAGGTTGAAGTGTTTGCTCTCCTCTGCTCCTGTATTGAGGAGTCCTAATTTCAATCTTCCTTTCTTTTTACATATAGATGTGAGTGGTTATGCAGTGGGTGCTGTGCTGCTCCAACAGTCAACATCCACTGACATTCTCCATCCTATATGTTACTATTCATCTAAGCTCAAACGACACCAGAAAAATTATGCCACTATTGAGAAAGAGGCTCTAGCTCTTGTGGTGTCCTTGGAACATTTTGACATGTATTTGGGCACTTCCCCATTTAAAATTAACATTTTTTCAGACCACAATCCACTCACCTATATAAACAATATGAAGAGTAAAAATGCTAGGATCCTGAGGTGGGCTCTCAGAATCCAGCCATACTCTATTCATATACAACATATCAGTGGTCATTGTAAAGTAATTGCTGACGCTCTGTCACGTCCTTAATAATTATCAGTTACATTTAAATTAACGTAATTTTATGCCGATATACCTTTTGTTACTTGCTACATCAAATTCAGTAAAGTAACGTATTCTCTCCAGCCCATATTAACTATGTATACTCATGTCTAATTATTCTATTTATATATTCACAGTAGTGGTGATATATGTGTGTGAGGAGGAGACAGTTGGAGACAGAAGCTGAGTGTTGAGTGTGTAGTGTTGTGTGGGCGATGTCCATACTGCAGATGTCCATACTGCCTCGCATTCCACTACCACTACTTAAGAGTGGAATGCCGTCTCCTGTCCATCGCACAAGAACTCTGTTCTAACAAATAGTCTCCATTACTATGATCGAGCCTCAATGTGTCATGCTTGTCTATGCTATCCTGTCTCTACACTGATGTATATAACCACGAGTATGCAGAGATATGATACTGTGTACTGCCCTAGTACTTTTTTTTTTTTTTTTTTTATTTAAAACATACATTACAAAATATAATATGTAAAACTCATTTAAGTCTATAAATTAACACAATCCTCCCTACAGCTAATATTACACACCACACTTACAACTCCGTGTGGGTACACCCCCCCCTCCCTGCTCCCTCATCCTATCACTTAACCCAAACCATGTTGGAGCTACTCAACAGAATTACATGATATGAACAACACTTTTATATACACATCCCTCGAAATGGTACTTAATAATCGACTACAGACCATGCAATTCATTGCACTGAACATATTATACAGACATATTACCCCCCTCCCCCCGTGGTTATCCAACCACCCCACTATTTACAACCTAACATACTATAAACAATGAATGTTGCCTAATCTAATGTCACACAGCAATGATCAAAACATTAATTTATGTAATTGTCCTAATGGTTCAGTTACATAACAATATGTATTACACAACAATGGTGATATAGAAAAGTCACAAAGACATACAAAATTACTACAAAACCATAGGTATAAACTTAGTCTCAAAATCCAACACATGTAAGCCTCTACACATTTAAACATGCAATTCCAGTGTTAAAAACAATAACACAGCTTCAACTATGACATTCAAGCTCTATACAGCTTATACGGACATTACATAGTGCTATTGACAACAGTACAATACAACATAAAATATAACCATGGCATAAGTAACACAAATACTGTGCCTAGCACGCACCTAACCACAAAAACCTATAACACCATTGTTGCCCAACTTTATTTACACTATCTGACGTGCATTAACCTCTTTACTCTCAAAACAAAACTGAAAATTGCAGAACACCAGTGACGAACAATAATGCACAGACATTAATACAAACATATCACAGCATATCTCTGGACACCGTGCATGATCACAGCATCAACACTATGCAGTGCAAGGCACCTAGAAAACAAGTTGGAGCAAATACATGCAATTATTATAGCAAATCTCCAAATTACAATGTCATTACCGTAAATCAATATTACCACACACAATATGTATAATAAGTGTATAGTCCAGTCACACAAAAACTGGCCATCTCCACAGGTGCTAGCACCCGTGGTCCACATATTATTCACTCACGCATCACTCATCCAACACTCTCGCAAACATTTGTTATCCATTACCAGGGAGGCAACCCTGTTTTCACCCATGACTTCCCTACCCCAGCAACACTTTCCAATCATACCCTCCCCTCCCTCGTATATTACAAGTCTAATAAAACCTGTAATGTAAGTTGCCTATATCCCTCTGAAAAATCCTTCACCCACATCCTCCCATAAATTTCCTTATTTCTACATACCGTTTTATAGAACGTTACCGCTAACACCCTCCTCTTCACATCATTAACCTGTTTCCCCCGCAATCTCCACACTATATAGATATAATCTGCCATAATGTATCACACAGCTCTGATTACACTTTCCTCCCAACCCCCCACGTCGAGACTTAATGCTCTCAATACAGAAATTCCTTTACCTCCTATCCTATTTATCACCCTATTTAACCACCCCTTGACACTCCTCATTCCATCACAAAAATATACTACATTAAAAGCCGACTCCTCCCCACCACATATCCCACACTCCCCCCCGTCAACGACTCGTCTATCCCGTAGAACCACACCCTACGGTAAAATGCCGTGCAGAAAACGATACATTACATCCCGAGCACGAGGTTGCAACCTCATCCTACTCAACCTATTCCATATACTTCCCCATGCATACATGGGGAAAATTCCCTCTACAGGCGCTACAACCCTCCCGGCTAACAATCTACACAACCTACCTATTTTAACCTTTGCTGGCTCTCGATCCCACGCCAGAGCCCTCAACACAGTTTCACACTCATGCAACTCAACTCCTGTATACATCCGTTGCAATCTGTTATGGATCCTGGCCAAACCCCCCCCACCCACACTTTCCCTCATCACCTCCCTTTTAATGAAGACACATTTGACCCTCCGCTTTAAGTCCAGCAATCCCAGCCCCCCCCCTTACTTACAGGTAACATTACCACATCCCTCTTAATCCAATCACGGCTCGAACCCCACAAGAATTTAAAAACCTTCCTAAGTATGTTCGTTATTGCTGGCCCAGTTAATGGGAACACGGCTGCCACGTGCCATACTTTGCTATACAGTAAGATATTAATAACAATGGCACGCTGCACAAGGGTCAAATGATAAGGTCGCAATGCACCCAAGCGTCCCTGAATCCTTTCAACAATCCTAAGCGTGTTTTCCATGCGTGCCACAGTTAGATCGTCTGCATAAATAAGACAGCAGATTTTTAACGAATTCACCTGCCTCCTCACAACTGCACTACCCCAATCAACCCTACCCGCCCAAGCTCTTAACCCCATGACAATGGATTTATCTGAATTTGCCCTCATACCAGTTGCCCCTGCGAACATTTGTACTACCCCGTCTAATGTGTCCATTGACATCCCCTCCCTGATCAGAACAGTTGTATCATCCACATACCCAATTAAAACTGGCCAAACCCTCGCAACCTCACACCCTGGTCCCTCTATGTGACACATACACTGCTCCACCAATCTATAAAAGGGGTCCTGTATGCACGCAAACAATAATTGTGACATAGGACACCCCTGCCTAAGTCCCCTACCCATTACAATCTTCCCACCCAATCGAACATTAATCTGTACCCTCGCCATTGCACCTCCATACAACGCCTCAACCCAGCCCACTATTTCTTCCCCAAACCCCTGACCCCTGAGGATGGCTTTCAATGCTTTCCGATCCACTCTATCGTATGCCCCTTGCCAATCGAGCGCCACCAAACCTCCCTCCCTCCCCTCCCTTTTGCCTCCATGAAATCCCTAAGTAACCCATGCCCCTCCACCATAGACCTCCCTGGCAAGCCAAACTGAGTTTTTGATACTACCCACCCCACCACACACTTGACCCGATTTCCGAAAATCTTCACAAACAATTTATAATCTGCGCATAACAACGAGATCGCCCGGTAATCTCGAAGCGTATGCTGCCCCTTACCCTTCGGTACCAATACAACGACAGCCGTTGCCTGCTTCTCACCCAGCTCACCTCTCTCCTTCATGCAATTTAATAACCTAACCAGAAAATGCCTCAATAATTCCCAATGCTGCTGATAAAACTCTGCCGGAAGTCCATCAATTCCCGGTGCTTTGCCCTTTCGCATTCCACTTAAAGCCCTCCATATTTCCCCCTCAGTTATTTCCCCACCCAGTGCTTCCCTATCACTGTTACGCAACTGACATACCACACTCCCACACACCTGTTCTAAAACCCCATCCTCTACCACTTCACGTTGCCAGTACTTCTCATACCACTTGTCAGCAAACGCCCCCATTCCTTCCGTAGCTTGTATGACCTGCCCCTCCCTGTACCCTCCTATCGACTCATGAACCTCCAACCATGGAATAGTCATTGCCTGCTGTATTTGTTTCTGCCTACGCAATACGCACGATGAAGGTCAATCGCCCCATAACACCTCTTTCACCCCCGCCTGTACCCTCACTGCTTGGAACCTCTCATCCTGTACCTCACGCAGCCTCCCTTTAATTGACATAATTTCATCCATTGGATAAGTGCCCACCACCGCCCCCCTCGCATAACAACCCCGTAATCTATCCTCCAAATAGTTAGCAAGCCCATATTTTAAAGAATTGATACATTTCCCTTCCTTTACGTAATATTGCTTAATCTGTTCTTTAGCCACACCATCCCACCACATCACCACATCCTCTACCCCATTTATCTCTGCACGTAACCCCTCCCACAGCGTTGCAAATCCCTCTATCCCCTCCTCATCACCTAACACACTTGTATTTAATTTCCAATATCCCCTAGATATACCTGCTAGTGACTCCCACGCCACCTCTGCTACTACCGCCCGATGATCCAAATAAGCTACTTCTATTGTACGGAAAAATGTCAACCCAACCCTTTGAGATATATACAGCCTATCCAACCTAGCAGCATAACCCCGTCTTACAAAAGTGTGCTCTACCTCCCACGCCCCTCCTCCAACCGCATCCCGCAACTGAATATCCCTCAAAAGATCTCGCAAGGCCGCCGACACGTGCCCCGCCCCTTTTGGTTCCACGTCAGCCCTCCTAATAACGCAGTTCCAGTCCCCACCAACGACGGCCACTGCAGGTAAACCACGTAAGACGAAAACTAGTTCTTCACATACAAAATCCCTTTTTACCCTCACATCATTTTCCGCTGGTGCATACACACATACAAAAGATACCCGCTGCCCCATCCACCACCCATCCACGCGCAATACTCTTCCCCCCCTCCCCCCTCACTTCTTAGCAACACAAACGGGCTTGCCTCCCTGATCAATATACCCACACCACCTTTCAGACGTGCAGATGGCAGAGTCATGACCTGAAACCCCTCCACCTCAAGCACTCTTCCCTCCTTGAAATTGTGTTCTTGCAGGAACACTACATCCACCCTATATTTATACAGAAACATTCGAAACCATGCCTTCTTCACACTATTACACAGTCCATTTACGTTCACAGTCATACACCTAAGGCCTCTTTATAGTTTCCAACCCTTCCTCCTCTCTTCATTCATCCCTGGGCCTCCTGCCCCAGAGCCAGCACAAGGCTTCACACCATCAATCCCCCCCCCTTTTTTGCGATGCCTCTTATCGTGACTGCTTCGACATTGCTCTTCCTTCCTCCCAGACCTCTGCGCCGGCGTCAGGACATCATCTGAGTCTGACGCCGCCCTCTACATCCATGTTATCTTCTGAGGTTCCCTCACGATGAACCTCAACCTCCAGCACGCCTCGTTCCACAGCACACGGCGACAACTCTCTCTTACTAGTTGGCCCGTCAACCCTGCTATGTTTTTTATCCTTACATTCCTCTACAGGCAACGCCTTGCCTCTCACCAGCTCAGGAACAACATCCTCTGCAGGCAGCGTCAATGTCCTTAACACTTCCTGAAGCTCTTCCTCTAGAGCCTGCACCTCCTCCTGCACTTGCACTTCTGTACTTTTCCTTTGTGTAGTAACAGATCCTTTTACATCACAGCTTACCTCACACATGCCAGTCTCCTCTTTGGAATCCTCCACCTCTTCACTCCACAAGCGCCCAGGCCCTTGCTTTTGCACTGGGCTCTCAACAGCTATCACGCTGGTAACTGGTGCTTCACCAGTTTGCACTGGCGCCCTCCTCAGCTTCACGCACTCTGCCGCCATATGGTCGTACGCCCCACATATTCTGCACGTACGTCTCTGTCCGGCATACGATACCATAACTTGCGTCCTGAAGTCCTCCAACACGACGTAAGATGGAATGGGATGTCTCAGAGTCATCTTCAGGGAAAAGGTACCCTCCAGACGTCCCATGTAAGCACCTGCCGTCCACTTGCCCTTTTGTGCCAGATGTACGGTTCCATATGTCTCAAAAACACTCCTTATGTCAGCCTCATCTGCCTCAAATGGGACATTACGTATCTTAACCCACGTAAAGTGGCGAGATACGTCGATCAAACGCACCTTCACAGCTGGAGTAGCGTCAAGACTCACGTCTTGGAATCTCGTCACCAAAGACTCATACACGGACGTGGAATTCAGTTTGACGAAGATTCAATAAGCCCCATTCAGGGCTACACCATACACCTCTTCGTCCTGGATTCCATAGGTCTCCCTAATGATTGTTGGGAGTAAGACTTGCACTGAAGAGGGTGAAATCGCCCCACGAAGCAGCTCAATACCAATGGTATTTACGCGCCTCCTCACACTCAGCGCCATGTTGATACAAGGTAGCTCGCCTGAAAACAGCAGAGGGGTGCAGCGCACAACCGCACTCGACCGTGGTCAGGCAGCGAATTAGAAGTGGCACAAGAGTTAGTTAGATTTATTAGGTAGGATGTAACATTTATATATATTATTCAGTGCTCTTAGTTCAAGTCTTGATTGTCTAACTACTGTAATTATCGCTATGTTGTCCATTCTCTGTAGGATGTGATGTATTAATTATCTCCGGCAGTGTAAATAATCTGTCTGCAAGAGGGAACAATGTGTAAATTTATTTATTTTGGTAGGTTTATGTATATAGCATGTTATTAGGGTGATATATATTATGAGACGCTAATTAACATCAATGACTGTTGGTGGTTATGATTGGTGACAGCAGACACAGTTACTGGGCATGTGGGAGGGGGGGTTGAAGTTTCAGCCGTAGTGTATTAACTCCACCACCGTGCACGATATTGATTATTACCATAGGGTATATGAGGGTTAGGGTGTGGGTTGTGTTCTATGGTGGATGTGAGCCATCATGTTCAAACATTCCTTGTATTATAGTGTCAGCCGTTTAGCTGGCTGGATTGTGTTTATATATTTTGTTATTGAAGTTCTTAATGCTCTTATAAATGTATAAGTATAAGAGATTTGTCACTGAGTATACTAAGGTGAAAGTGGCATGTTTTCACAGGGGGGAGTGTAAGCATTAATGGGTAGGTATCTATTGTTTTTTATATGACCATTTTTTTCACGTGAAGCACAGTATGTTAAGCAGTGTTTGATTTGAGTGCAGCCAGTTCTGATGTCATTATATATGTGCTTCTTCAGTATTTGTGTAGTCACAGTTGATTATTGTTCACTGCCTCTATCTTGTTACATATTGATTATGTACCCATATATTTTGTACCTGAGTTTTAAATAAAATAAAAAAAAAATTGTCGCTCGTTGCTCGTTTCTCTGCCGGCTTCTCGGTGTTGCTGGGCAGAAGCAGCACGGAGTCATGTGACCAGGGGGGGGGTGATCATACCTCACCTGGAGTAGTCTGTCTGGGCTGCTCACTCTTGTCAGTTGGACATTCTCCTGGAAAGATACCCCACACTCCTCTCTCTTGTGGGCCCTTGTTGGAAGATCGTCTCTGTCACTTTCTTGTTGTTGGTTCTGTGGAACTCTGTTCACAGAACATTGCCTAGACTCAGTGATTTTTGACGTTGTACTGAGGTTGTGTCACATAGACACTCTGAGAAACTCAGGTCCTGAGCTGTAGCTTCTAACCTAACTTGTACTGGTATCTGTGTACTGCCACAGTCGGAGATTTTCTTATGCTGAACTTAGATTCAGTAGTATGGGAGTTTTGTGACTTTTGTGGAGGATCTGTAAATGGTCCCTACTTAGTGTCGTTATATTATCTCCTTGTTTCTGATAGTGTTGCTATTGCTTGTTATATTGCTGTTCGGTTTATCAGTCGTTTTATTGTTCAAGCAAGCTGTTCTGATTGCCAGGTTGGTCAAGAAGTTAGTTTATGTAAGGACTTTGTCAGTCACTGGTTTAAGTCTAGTCGAGTCGTGAGACATAGCAAACTACTTAGAGCACTTACACACATACACACAAACTTATTGGCATATATATGTGTTATTAAATGTTAATGTACCAGACGGTACTTAAGACATAAATGTGATATGTGCCTTCAGCACAATATTACTGTACACGAGAGAAGTGATTATTATTATTTAGATTACTTTGATTAATTTAATTTAATTTGATAATATACTCCTAGACATCTTTATTATTATTAAACTTAATCAATTTTAATTTCTTTAGTTAGTAACCTACCAGTTGCAATCAAAGCACTAATAATTATTATTGAATTCTAATGTATAATTGGACCAGGATACTGACTACTTGTTACAAAAACCCAGTAACAGGCTGGATGCTAGAAGGGCAGTCCTTTCTAGTATTCACGGGAGATCTCTATGCTTATTAGAAATTGAGTTTTTTGTAACAACTGTTTACACTTTACTATTCAGTTCCATCATTTGTTCATAGTTTCGTGGAATTATCCAGAACAGGAAGAACACGGATACACAATAACTCTGCATAATTAGTTCTACCACGAATTTCCTGGCTTATATAAGGGAACTAGTCTAACTTTTCTAGTTTCCTGAAATTGTCAAAATGAACAAGAGGCAGGAATGCACTGGTCACTACTGTCTCTGTCTTTTTCAATAAGGGGGCGACACCTTCGTGACACACATTCCTCATCCATTCCTTGAAGCAGTCTGAGCCCTGAAGTGCTCCTCCACCTGCTTCCCCAATAAGATATGCTGAACTCAGCATTGTTTTTGTTCCTTGCCACTTGCCACACTGCAACAGCATTCAATACAAGATGGTAGATTTCTTGTTATCTAGTTATAGACTACAATTCATAATAGTCCCAAATTGTAGATAAAGTGGGCACAGATTTTCCCTTAATTATCCTGCTAAGGGGAAGAGTGTAAATACTTTTGTTTAACTGTCACTTGTAGTTGCAACGAAAACTGAACTCTAACAATGAGAAGACGGCATGACTATGATGCTGGTACAAACACCCGGTTCCAATTAATCTGTTTATGAGGAAGTAAGACTCCATTAGCTCTATTCTGGGAGGGATGAGTCCTTCAAGGGTCTGAAGGGGGGCTGAGAGGGCTGAGAGATACCTCCTTTACAGGAGAATTTTCTCCACATTTGGTCCAAGCCCACTCCTTAGGCCTCCAAGGCAATCTGCCATATTTTCTTACACACTTCTTATCTGAGAGAGATTTCCGTGTTTGGGTTAATACTTTGTTCACCTCACACCCCCTTCGCTGGTCACTGCAAATTAAATTTTTCGCCATCCTAATGATCCTGAGCTTGGCTCTTTGATTATTACTGATTCATTATCATCTTTAATTCGGGGCACTTGATTCGCCTAGCAATTAACACTTTCATAGAAAAGGTATAAGATTTGTCATGAAGCAGGACAAGCATTTCCTGAGGGGGCCATAGTCATTTGATGACCCGCCGCTGGAGCTTTTGGTCGTCTGACTGAGAACTACCAGAGAAAAAGAAATTAATAAAGATTTTTTTTATGGATTCCATTGCACTGTGAGTTGTTCCTTCATGATAAAGTTGATAAGTTAGAAAAAGTATCCTGAAGAAAAATATGGAATATTACTTTGATATATCTGTGTCTAGCATTAGGAATAATATTACGAGAGAAGCAAATAACGAAAACGAATATCATAGGAAAACAATTAGAAATCTGAGTAGATCTGTCACCCATCATGAAAACGTGAACGTAGATAAGTATGCTTACGGACCAATTTGCAATGTGAATAGACTCACTGATGTTTGTAGGAATCAGACTTATGTTTGGTTATAAGTACTTCTGCCAGTTTGGCACAGACTGTGATCAGACTAAATGAGAGGTATGTGGGCTGCCTTATGGCACCTAAAATGAAGGAATATAACAAATAATATTGTTGCAGTAATAACACCAGGAGGCAGCTCTGATGAAAACTCACACTCACACGAGCTTTTAAATCTCTGCACAAAATTCAATTTAAACCAGCAAATAATAGAGCCTACTAGACTGGAGAATACACTAGACCTCATCTTCACTAACAATGATGATCTGATAAGAAATGTCACCATATCAAAAACAATATACTCAGATCACAACATAATTGAGGTTCAGACATATATGCGTGGAGCCCCAGACCGACATAATGAGACTAGTCACGAGGGAGCATTCACCAAATTCAACTTCAATAACAAAAACATAAAGTGGGACCAAGTAAACCAAGTCCTAACCGATATAAGCTGGGAAGATATACTAAGCAACACAAACCCCAACGTATGCCTAGAACAGATTAACTGGGTGGCACTCGATGTATGCACAAGGCTTATTCCTCTAAGAAAAAGGAGGAGTAGATGTAAAATAGAAAGAGACAGGCGCTCCCTTTACAGGCGACGGAAAAGAATAACAGGCTGCTAAAAGAGGTCAATATATCTGAAATGCGTAGGGAGACACTGGTCAGAGAAATAGCAAGCATCGAACTCAATCTAAAGGAATCTTATAGGAGTCAGAAATTGCGAGAAGAACTAAAAGCCATAAATGAAATCGAAAGAAACCCAAAGTATTTCTTCTCCTATGCCAAATCAAAGTAGAGAACAATATCCAGTATTGGGCCCCTACTTAAACAAGATGGGTCCTACATAGATGACAGCAAGGAAATGAGTGAGCTACTCAAGTCCCAATATGACTCAGTTTTTAGCAAGCCACTAACCAGACTGAGAGTCGAAGATCAAAATGAATTTTTTATGAGAGAGCCACAAAATTTGGTTAACACAAGCCTATCTGATGTTATCCTTACGCCAAATGACTTCGAACAGGCGATAAATGACATGCCCATGCACTCTGCCCCAGGGCCAGACTCATGGAACTCCGTGTTCATCAAGAACTGCATGAAGCCCCTATCACGAGCCTTTTCCATCCTATGGAGAGGGAGCATGGACACGGGGGTCGTTCCACAGTTACTAAAAACAACAGACATAGCCCCACTCCACAAAGGAGGCAGTAAAGCAACAGCAAAGAACTACAGACCGATAGCACTAACATCCCATATCATAAAAATCTTTGAAAGGGTCCTAAGAAGCAAGATCACCACCCATCTAGAAACCCATCAGTTACACAACCCAGGGCAACATGGGTTTAGAACAGGTCGCTCCTGTCTGTCTCAACTATTGGATCACTACGACAAGGTCCTAAATGCTCTAGAAGATAAAAAGAATGCAGATGTAATATATACAGACTTTGCAAAAGCCTTCGACAAGTGTGACCATGGCGTAATAGTGCACAAAATGCGTGCTCAAGGAATAACAGGAAAAGTCGGTCGATGGATCTATAATTTCCTCACTAACAGAACACAGAGAGTAGTCGTCAACAGAGTAAAGTCCGAGGTAGCTACGGTGAAAAGCTCTGTTCCACAAGGCACAGTACTCGCTCCCATCTTGTTCCTCATCCTCATATCCGACATAGACAAGGATGTCAGCCACAGCACCGTGTCTTCCTTTGCTGATGACACCCGAATCTGCATGACAGTGTCTTCCATTGCAGACACTGCAAGGCTCCAGGCGGACATCAACCGAATCATTCAGTGGGCTACAGAAAACAATATGAAGTTCAACGATAAGAAATTTCAATTACTCAGATATGGTAAACACGAGGAAATTAAATCTTCATCAGAGTACAAAACAAATTCTGGCCACAAAATAGAGCGAAACACCAACGTCAAAGACCTGGGAGTGATCATGTCGGAGGATCTCACCTTCAAGGACCATAACATTGTATCAATCGCATCTGCTAGAAAAATGACAGGATGGATAATGAGAACCTTCAAAACTAGGGAGGCCAAGCCCATGATGACACTCTTCAGGTCACTTGTTCTATCTAGGCTGGAATATTGCTGCACACTAACAGCACCTTTCAAGGCAGGTGAAATTGCTGACCTAGAAAATGTACAGAGAACCTTCACGGCGCGCATAACGGAGATAAAACACCTCAATTACTGGGAGCGCTTGAGGTTCCTGAACCTGTATTCCCTGGAACGCAGGCGGGAGAGATACATGATTATATACACCTGGAAAATCCTAGAGGGACTAGTACCGAACTTGCACACGAAAATCACTCACTACGAAAGCAAAAGACTTGGCAGACGATGCAACATCCCCCCAATGAAAAGCAGGGGTGTCACTAGCACGTTAAGAGACCATACAATAAGTGTCAGGGGCCCGAGACTGTTCAACTGCCTCCCAGCATACATACCAACAGACCCCTGGCAGTCTTCAAGCTGGCACTGGACAAGCACCTAAAGTCGGTTCCTGACCAGCCAGGCTGTGGCTCGTACGTTGGTTTGCGTGCAGACAGCAGCAACAGCCTGGTTGATCAGGCTCTGATCCACCAGGAGGCCTGGTCACGGACCGGCCGCGGGGGCGTTGACCCCCGGAACTCTCTCCAGGTAAAGTCCAGGTATGGTCACGTTCTTGAACACTATATACTTCATTGTCCACTAACTGAGGAATAAAGAGATAGGCAATGTAATAACACTTGTGACACGTCAAGATGCCAGACACATGTAATTATTCTAAATTTGTTTGCAGATAAGACAGTTGTATATATATAGTAAATCCATATGCACTCCTTTAATCCTTCTGGGGCCTAGCTCCTAGGCCTTTTGTGTATCCATGGATATGGGGTTCATGAGGGCGATTGTAGGTGTAGTATAAGAATGAATACAACATTACAAGACCACTGTTGGTTGTTAGGTAAGACACATATGCAACAGTAAGGTATCTTTATTTCGAAACGTTTCTGTCAAGTGGGTTTTCGATACGTGGATGGGTAAAAATACTCACGTAGGCTGGTAGTACGTATAATATATATTGGGAAGTATGGGAAGCGCCAACAGCCGACCTGCCTCTCTCTGCTGCTATCTTCGACTGACTCTCAAAGTGCCTACGGGTGATGGGTGTTTGAAATCCAGCTATGGTCAGCAGCAATATGAATATAGTCAATGATTCACACAGACGGTTGGTAGTGAGTCATCTACTGGTACACTGGTTACTGGTAACTGGTTACTAGGAACTGGTACTACTACTGAGAGACGACTACTACTGAGATTTCGCCTACACAGTTGGCTTCTTCAGTCGAGTACAGAGAAGTTGATAGAAGCAGAAGAGACTTGAAGATGATGTAATCAGTCCATCACATTTGAAGTTTTGAGGTGGTCAGTCCTTCAGTCTGGAGAAGAGTATTGTTCCATAGTCTGAAACAATATGGAGCCTTATATACCTCCAGGAGGTGAGATGTAGGTCACTAGTAAAGGTAAGAAAGTAGTCGTTGAGAGGTCAGGTCCCTCTCATATCCAGCCATTCTCACTAGTAGAAGTTGTCCACGTTGATTTCAGGTCTGTACCAAGATACCCCTGTGTTGCAGTGTCTGACAGAGTGAACATTAAAATGGTATAAAATATCGACAGGTTGTTAGGTAAGACACATATGCAACAGTCAGGTATCATCGCAATAATCTTACACTCCGTCACACCATTTTCTCGTGTTAAGTCTAAAAGTAAATGTCATAAAGTCTGTAACTGTACTGTAAAATGCAATAGATAAGACTGATAAACCAATATGAAATCTGACTGTTGAATGTGACTGTTGCTTCTGACTTTACTCTGTCTTATCAACCTATAAAGTTTATTGAAATTTGGGACAAGACCAGTGATTATAGTATAAACATTGGTCTTATCTGTAAACTTCTTAAACTCAAAAGTACATAAATGGCAAACCACGGTGCGGGTGGGGTTAGAACCCATGGCAAGTGAGTCTTAAAACTCCAAGCCAGTGCGTAAGCCACTGGGCCAGCTGGCTACAAATAAGATTCAGACATCTAGGTATATACGAAAGCCATTGGGTCAGCTGGTCGAGTGGCGTATACACATGCCTTGAGTTTCACGACTTATTCGCCTTGGGTTTAACCCCTACCCGTACCGTATTTTGTTTAAAGTCGTGTTGTTACATAAATGACACTAAGTACAAGGTAATTCACTATATAATTCACTATATAATGAGAATAAGCATTAACATATTTATTTCAATAAAACTTAATATTTAATAAAGTGAAAAATTGAAAGATTGTATTATGACATATTTTGCAAAATTTATATAAAGACACTCATACACAAACACACACGCACACACACACACGCACACACACACACAAACACACACACACACACACACACACGCACACAAACACACACACACACACACACACACACACACACACATATAAGTGAATTAAATGATGGAAGAGCAAGACTCCGAAGTGTCCCTGTTCGCAGATGATGTGAAGTTGATGAGAAGAATTCAATCGGACGATGACCAAGCAGAACTACAAAGGGATGTGGACAGGCTGCAGACCTGGTCCAGCAATTGGCTCCTGGAGTTCAACCCCTCTAAGTACAAAGCCACGAAGAATGGGAAGGGCAAAGAAGAACGCAGACAGAGTACAGTCTAGGGGGCCAGAGACTACAAACCTCACTCAAGGAAAAAGATCTTGTGGTGAGTATAACACCAGGCACATCTCCTGAAGCGCACATCAACCAAATAACTGCTGCAGCATATGGGCGCCTAGCAAACCTCAGAACAGCATTCCGACATCTTAATAAGGAATCATTCAGGACCCTATACACAGTGTACGTTAGGCCCATATTGGAGTATGCAGCACCAGTTTGGAACCCACATCTTGCCAAGCACGTAAAGAAACCAAAGAAAGTGCAAAGGTTTGCAACAAGACTATTCCCAGAGCTAAAAAGTATGTTCTACGAGGAGAGGTTAAGGAAAATCGACCTGACGACACTGGAGGACAGGAGAGATAGGGAGGACATGATAACGACACATAAAATGCTGAGAGGAATTGACAAGGTGAACAGAGACAGAATGTTCCAGAGATTGGACACAGT
>NC_091349.1:22167830-22225330 GCF_038502225.1 Cherax quadricarinatus
TGAGTTCGTGGCATAACCCACAGACTCTGGAGTTCCTGTGTCACTTGACTGTCAAGGACTACAAGGACCAGCTGAAAGGCATCTACCCAAAGATTCTTCCCCATGTTCTAACCAAGAGTCTGACTGAGTTCCTCAGTATCAGTGAAGCCAAGAAAAAAATCACCTACGCTTGAGTTCCTGTGTAACTTCATTAACCCTTTGAGGGTTTTGGTCGTACTAGTACGTTTTACGCGTAGGGGTTTTTGACGTACTAGTACTCATAAATTCTAGCGGCCTCAAATCTAGTGGGAGAAAGCTGGTAGGCCTTCATATGAAAGAATGGGTCTATGTGGTCAGTGTGCACAGTCTAAAAAAAAATCCTGCAGCACCAGTGCATAATGAGAAAAAAAAAACTTTGACCATTTTCTTTAATAAATCAGCGACTTTGCAGTGTATTTTCGTATGGTATTTATTGTTGTATTCTAGTTTTCTTGGTCTCATTTTATAGAATGGATGACATATTACAGAAATTGAGATGATTTTGACTGGTTTTACAATGAGAGGTGCCTTGAAATTGAGCTCGAAGTAGCAGAAATGTTCGATTTTTACCAAACTTCAAAAGTAAACAAATCGTGCCAAGCGTGCAATACACGTCAACTGGTGAGTCTAATATTCTTTTACAAGTGCACCAATAATATTTATACCATTTTTTACACTAATGCAGTAGTCTGCATAACAGTAAATCTTATATTTTTTGTGAGAATAAAAATTCAAAGTGGAAAGCAAAAGAATATAAGAGGGGCGTTGAGACGTGACTAATGACTAGAGGAAATGTCATTTTAGTGCCAGGAATGTCTTTCTTGTTTATTCTGGACCCTATTCGGAAATTGGCATCTTTTGAAATCTGTGTGAAATTGGCAAAATTGCTAAATTCTGACCACTGTACTGGATAGTTGAATTTATAAATGGGTGGTTTCTTGCACCCATTCGATAGAAAAAATGGAGTTCTAGCGAAATATTCATGTTTTTTGTCAACTAGTACAGTGAAATTGGCCGAAAATGGGGCTTAAAGTGGGCAAAATCGCTGATGCGTAAACATTGCCGAGACCGCTAACTTTGCGAGAGCATAATTCCGTAAGTTTTCTATCAAATTTCAAACTTTTGGTGTCTTTATGATCGGGAAAAGATTCTCTATCTTTTCATAAGAGAAAATAATTTTTTTTTTTTTTAAATTTGGCCGACCCTGAGAACGAGTTTCGGAGAGGGCCTGTCGACCCTCAAAGGGTTAAGGACCACACGGACCGACATAAACATGTGCATTGATATTTTTGTGAGATTTTAATATTTACTACATGTTGCCTTAAAAGTAAATAAATGCAGTTTACAACTAAATTATCCTAGTAGAGGGTTTCCAAACAGCAAGACAGTTTTCAAACATCAAGACAGGGAGACATGAATTCAAGTGTAGATCTATTGTGCGGCACTGCTTGTACATGGTGGGACCAAAACAAAATCACTGTCTACAAGCAGTGCCTTGCAACAGGTTCCACCATCACCGTCTACAAGCCAGTTTCACAGTCTACAAGCTCTGGCTCATAACAGGTCCAGACAACAGCAGCACAGAGCTTAGAGATTGTTATGCTGGTGTGACAGATCCAGGCCACACCAGTGTTATCATCTACAAACTCTGTCTCTGAATTACTAATTTCCAAATAGGGTACAGAATAAACAAGACAGATATTCCAGGCTCTAAAATAACATTTTCTCTGTTCATTAGTCACGTCCCCTGGCCTCTCTTAAATTTCTTTTGCTTACTACTTTGAATTTTTATTTTCACAAAAAAAAAAAATAGAGGATTTACTGTTACGCAGACTACTGCATTAGTATAGAAATGGTATAAATAATATCAGCACATTTGTGAAAGAATATTAGACTCACCAGCTGACATGTATTGGACGTGTGGCATGATTTGTTTACTTTTGGATTTTGGCAAAAATCAAACATTTCTGCTACTTTGAGCTCAATTTCAAGGTACTTTTCATTGTGAAACCATTCAAAATCATCTCAATTTCTGTAATATATTTTCCATTCTATAAAATGAGACCAAGAAAACTAGAATACAACCATAAATAGCTTACAAAAATACACTGCGAAGTCACTGTTTTAAAGCAAAAACACGGTGGGAGTTTCTTTTCTCATTATGCACTGTGAGCTGCAGGATTTTTTTTATGCTGTGCACACTGACCACATAGCCCCCTTCTTCCATATGTAGGCCTACCAGCTTTCGCTAGATTTGAAAGCGCTGGAATTTATGCGTACTAGTATGGCACCAACCCTGGCGTGCAAGCCGTACTAGTATGGCACCAACCTTGAAAGGGTAGGGTTGTGGGAGTATTTTATATAGGTCTACTATATTGTCTTATTAGAGTAACTGTCGCATTATTATTACCACAATTACCACCCTAGCTAACTTCTGTCCAGGCTTTCCGGAGATCATTGCTTACACTGAAATATGGAAGATTTTGGTAGTGGAAGAAATATTGAAAGGCTAATATACAGACATAGAAGAATCAGAATCTATGAGTTTTCAGACACAAAAATGCTCATTGAAGAGGTATCAACAGTCTCCAACATTTATGCCATAGTGGGAGCACACTGGGGTTTTCCCTATTCCGCCCTGCTCTATTGACAGCTGGCGGTTCAGTTCACATCTGTTCGTAGCCGAGACCACACACACATTCTAACAGGTGCTGCTGCTGCTACTTGATTTCCATCATTTCAGAGGAATGGAGGAGTGTTTTTCTATTGTCAGAATGCAGCAGACACAATCAATCTTCAAGTCTCTTGTAGGCAGTGTCTCAACATTTTCGGACATTCACAAAATAGTGTGTAATGCTCTCAGCTATCAGGACTCTTTGGAACACATAACTTTTTCTAGTGAAATATGGGATGAAGAAGAAATGAAGAAATTCAAGGTGATTGAAGAAAAAGTGAATCGCCTGTACTTCATTGACTGTCATGAATATTTTTGCAGTAGTGGTGGTGGTAATGAAAGTGATGACGAGGATTACAGTTACAGTGGAGGTAGATATGAATTAATTCTACAAATGGCATACGATGATAGTCATTGTAGTTTTGTGACAGTGGCATCTAGATGTGCTTTTAAAAGTCTAGATGATGATGTAGACGGGTATATGTACCTTACCTTTAATGCCAATCTCTTTGTTAATACCATGGTGATCAGGTGGGTTAAAGACAAAAAACTAAAAAATAATATAATTAGATCACTTAGAGAAGATGTGTACATTATACTGCAGTTCGATCTGTCTCCTTTGAGTTCATGGCATAACCCACCAATGCTCGAGTTCCTGTGTCACTTGACTGCCAAGGACTACAAGGACCAGCTGAAAGGCATCTACCCAGAGATTCTTCCCCACGTTCTAACGAAGAGTTTGACTGACTTAACCTGATTCCTCATTTTTTCTTCTCCCTCTTCCCCTTTCCTCTTTCCTTTTGTTTTTTTGTCTCTCTTCTGTCATGTGTTTCTGTTCCTTCATTATTTATTTCATCACTTCCCCTTCCCCCACCTCTGTGCACTTGCTCTCCCTCTGTTGGCACCTAGCTCCCTTGCAGTGCTACCCTTTCTTTATATTTGACTGGCTCCTCCTCCTTAGTTCCCCACTAATACCACTACTACAACTACTACTACTACTACTGCTACTACTACAACTACTACATCTACTACATCTAATGCATCTACTACATCTACTACATCTACTACAACTACTACAACTACTACAACTACTACAACTACTACTACTACTACTACTACTGCTACTACTACTACTACTGCTGCTGCTGCTGCTGCTGCTGCTTACTACTACTACTACTACTTACTACTACCACTACCTCTTCCTGCCTGTATATAGCCGTCCTGCTCCACTTCTGGTTATTGTGACTTTGTAAATGGTCCAAGTCGGACCGAAACGTTGTCGTAAGCTCCTCTCTTCTATGTGCGGGTTATTTGTGTATCGTTCCAGTCACGGTATTGTGCCATTTTTTGTTATTTATGGACCCCACAGTTAAGCATCATATTCTCTCCAACTTTTTTAATGTTCTTCCCTCTTTTAAACCCCTCTTTCAATCTTATGAGGCTGCTACCAGGCGTCATAAGAATCAGCTTCGCTTCCTACGTGACTGTCTTGCTGAACATGTTCTACCACCTTCCTTCTCCCATTTCCTGAAACCCAACCCACTAGGCACTCCCTTTCCTGATCATGCCCGACTCCTACTTCAACAGCTTATTCTTTCTACTAAGTCACAGGTTGAAGATGCCTTCTTTACTTTCTGTCAGCGTCAACATGCTCTCTTTGCTTCTCTACCACATGATCTCTGTAACCTTCTCTCTACCATTGCATTTGACACTGCTAGCCTGAATACACAAATTCATTCTTCAAAACTACAGAATAAACTTCAGTGTCTCATCTCAGCTAGCCCTTGGTCTAAATTCTCCCCCACTGGCTGTGTTACTAACTTGTCTTCTGTCTCACTCTCTCAGTATGAACTTGAACTTCTTGGTTTTGGCCTTTCCTTTGCCACTTCGCCTACCCCTCGCGCTGGTATTTCCCTGATTAGCTCTTTTGATTCATTTTGTCAATCTCGCTCCCATAATCTTCCTGACTTGTCCACTTTTCGTGGCACTCTCCTTCCTGCTCTTGTTAGTCTGTTTTCTAAGAATCACCACCTTCTGCACCATTACCAACTTGCCCTTTCTTCTCTTAAATCTAACACTAACATTGTCATACTATCTTCTGACAAAGGTAATTCGGTAGTTATCCTTGATGGCGAGGATTACCTCCATAAAGCTGATGTCTTGCTCTCTGATTCACGTACCTACACTCCTCTCATTTCCAACCCTCTTGATCGCATCAAGAGAACTTTCAACAAGAAACTAAGGACTCTCTCCGACCTCTGTCCTCCTGACTTTGACCTTGTTCAACGGTTTCGTATCATCTGTCCCTCTCTTCCCTATTTCTATGACCTTCCCAAAACTCATAAACCTGATATTCCTCTTCGTCCTATCATATCCTCTAGAGGTTCTGTCTCTTATTCTCTTGCTTCATGGTTGGCCAAAACCCTCACTCCCTTTCTTGGTACTTTTTCTCCTGCCCACCTCCATCACCCTCAAGACTTCATTGAATGGGTTCGCTCTCTCCCAACCTGTAAGATGCTTAGTCTTGATGTTGAGTCCCTCTTCACCAATGTCCCTCTTGATGATGTCCTTGATTTCCTTAGAGAGAAGGCCTTTGAAGGGTTTCTACATCTCCCTATACCTATTGAAGTCTTTCTTGATCTTATCCGCCTCTATGTGGACCTAATTCCTTTTCCTTCCAAGGGAAATATTATTCTCAAACCTTCGGTGTCACTATGGGCTCTCCTCTCTCTCTCCTGTCCTTTCTAATCTTTACATAGAATGCTTCAAGACTGTTCATCTTCCTACCATCGATGTGCAACCTTCACTCTTGATCCACTATGTGGATGACATCTTTGCTCTGTGGCTTCGTGACTCCAATCTCTTCCAACCTTATCTTGAAGCTCTTAATAATCTTGCCCCTTCCATTAAGTTTATAGCTGAATGGGAATCTAATTCCTTGCTTCCTTTCCTTGGTGTCCATGTCCACCGCTCAGATACAGGTTTTTCCTTTTCCGTTTACTGAAAACCTATGCACAGTGGCATGTACATTCACTACTTTTCCTATCATGCTTCCTCTGTCAAGAAAAGTGTTCTTATCTCCCTCTTTCTCCATGCCCTCCGCATCTGTGATCCTCAGTTCCTTCCAGCAGAAATTTCCACTCTTCATAATTCGTTTTCCCGTCTTGGCTACCCTTCCCATTTCATAGACTTTGCCTTCTCACGAGCTAAACATAATTTCTTCTCTCCCAAACTCTCTACTCCTGGGAACTCTTCTGTCCTCTGTCTTCCCTACATTTCCGGTCTTTCTAATCTCAACAATTCTCTCCGTCCCTTAGACATCAAGCTTACTTTCCGCCAGACTAACACTCTTCGCACTAATCTCGTTCATACCTCACCTCCCTCTACAGATGTTCCTGGTGTCTACTCTATTTCTTGCTCCTCCTGTCTTCTTCAATACTTTGGAGAAACCGGCCGATCTCTTTCTGACAGACTTAGGGAGCACAAAAATAGTGTTAGGCTTGCCGACACTAACAATGCTTGTTTCTGTCACATCAGAGATCACAGCCATCCTATAGACTGGTCTTCTGCTAAAACTGTCTTCCCTACTTCCAACTTTAACAGTCACCATCTTGTTGAATCCTCTCTAATACACATCTTTCCTTGTATGAATCTTAGTCCTGGCTTCGTCTCTGTAGATGCCTTCCTCTCCCAATACATTGTAAAATGCTCCAAACTTCAGAACACCCATGACTTAACCTGATTCCTCATTTTTTCTTCTCCCTCTTCCCCTTTCCTCTTTTCTTTTTTTTTTATCTTTCTTCTGTCGCGTGTTTCTGTTCCTTCATTATTTATTTCATCACTTCCCCTTCCCCCCAGGTCTATGCACTTGCTCTCCCTCTGCAGGCACCTAGCTCCCTTGCAGTGCTCCCCTTTATTTATATTTGACTGGCTCCTCCTCCTTAGTTCCCTCCTCCTACCACCGCCACCGCCGCCGCCGCCGCCGCCGCCGCCGCCGCCGCCGCCACCGCCACCACCGCCACCACCACCACCACCACCACCACCACCACCACCACCACCACCACCACCACCACCCCACCACCACCACCACCACCACCTCCACCACCACCACCACCACCACCACCACCACAAGCTCCTCTCTTCTATGTGCAGATTATTTGTGTATTGTATCGTTCCAGTCACGGTATTGTGCCTTTTTTTGTTATTCATCAGTATCAGTGAAGCCAAGGAAAAAATCACCTACACTTGAGTTCCTGTGTAACTTCGTTAAGGACTACAAGGACCAACTTAAACATGTGCATTGATATTTTTGTGAGATTTTAATATTTGCTACATGTTGCCTTAAGGGTAAATAAATGTAGTTTACAACTAAATTATCCTAGTAGAGGGTTTCCAAACAGCAAGACAGTTTCCAAACATCAAGACAGGGAGACATGAATTCAAGTGTAGATTTATTGTGCATCACTGCTTGTAGATGGTGGGACCAGAACAAAATCACCGTCTACAAGCAGTGTCTTACAACAGGTTCCAGCATCACCATCTACAAGCCAGTTTCACAGTCTATAAGCTCTGGCTCATAACAGGTCCAGACAACAGCAGCAGAGAGCTTAGAGATTGTTACACTGGTGTGACAGATCCAGGCCACACCAGTGTTATCATCTACAAGCTCTGCCTCTGAATTACTAATTTCCAAATAGGGTCCAGAATAAACAAGACAGACATTCCAGGCACTAAAATAACATTTTCTCTGTTCATTAGTCACGTCCCCTGGCCTCTCTTGCATTTCTTTTGCTTGCCACTTTGAATTTTTATTTTCACAAAAAAAAAAAAGGAGATTTACTGTTATGCAGACTACTGCATTAGTCTAGAAATGGTATAAATAATATCAGGACACATGGGAAAAAATATTAGACTCACCAGCTGACATGTATTGGACGTGTGGCATGATTTGTTTACTTTTGGACTTGGACAAAAATCAAACATTTCTGCTACTTTGAGCTCAATTTCAAGGTACTTTTCATTGTGAAACCAATCAAAATCATCCCAATTTCTGTAATATATTTTCCCTTCTATAAAATGAGACCAGGAAAACTAGAATACAACCATAAATAGCATACGAAAATACACTGCGAAGTCACTGTCGGAGTTTCTTTTCTCATTATGCACTGTGAGCTGCAGGATTTTTTTTATACTGTGCACACTTACCACATAGCCGCATTCTTTCATATGTAGGCCCACCAGCATTCGCTAGTTTTGAAGGCACTAGAATTTATGCGTTCTAGTATGGCACCAACCCTGGCGTGCAAGCCGTACTAGTATAGCACCAACCTTGAAAGGGTTAAAGGGTTGTGGTAATACAGTGGTCCCTCGTTTTTCGTAATTAATCCATTCCTGAAGGTGCTACTATTATCGAAATTACGATTTTTGAATCAATTTTCCCCATAAGAAATAGTGTAAATACAATTAATCCGTTCTTGACACCCAGAAGTATCAACAACAATTTTTTTTTTACCTTAAAGATAGATTTACATGCACAAAAGAATAAACATTCAACATGATAGTTACCTTTATTGAAGGCTGTTGTTGAAGAATGGAAGACAGGGAGGAGGAGAGAGGGAAGAGAGGTTATTGTTTGGAAGGGGAATCCCCCTCCATAAGGAGGAGAGGTTGGATAAATGCATGAGTGAGAGGGGTTGGATTTGAGTGGGATTTGCATATCAGGGCTTATTTCTTGGTTGTGCAAGAATGGTATATAATACCAACAATTTCTTGGGTAGCATTGAAAATTGGGTTGGGCAAATGTTTTGTTAGTGGGATGAATTGTAAAGGACCTGCCTAGTATGGGCCAACAGGCCTGCTGCAGTGTTCCTCCTTTCTTATGTTCTTATGACTCTACGTCACTTCAGGGGCCACTTACCTAGCTTAAATATAGATTTATATGCAGAAAAGAATGCCAAATAAATGTAGAGCACTAATAAAATGTATAAATGAACATTGGTAATAGGGGTAGTTGATGAGTGGAACGGTCTGCCTAGTAGGGTGATGAAAGCTAAAACATTAGGTAGTTTCAAATTTAGGTTGGATAAATACATTAATGAGAGGGGTTGGCTTTGAAATGGTCTTGCACATGAATAAATAGGTTTATCAAAGCTTATTGCTTGTGTATAGCAGTTATGCTGTTAGTGGGTTGGATTTGTGAAGGACCGGCCTAGTATGGGCCAACAGGCCTATTGCACCGTTCCTCCTTTCTTATGTTCTAAAAGTTATGCCTGGATAAATACGTACATGAGTGAGAGGGGTTGGATCTGAGTCGGACTTGCACCTGAGCTTATTGCTTGGGTAGCATTTGTTCTGTTAGTGGGTTGGATTTGTGAAGGACCTGCCTAGTATGGAGCAGCAGGGGTTCTTAAGTTCTTATTTAGCATCACACTTACCAGTAGGGTGATCGAGGCTAGGACCTTGGGTAGCTTTAAGAAGAGATTGGACAAATATATGAGTGGAAGGAGCTGAGTTTGATTTATATCATTGGGTACGGGAGTAAATTCTTGGGTAGCTTTGTGTAGAGGTCATTTTGATAAGGACTTGCCTTGTATTGTTTCATACTATGGAACAATGCTCTTCTCAAGACTGAGGGACTGACCACCTCAAAACTTTAAGGGTGATGGACTGATTACATCGTCTTCAAGTATCTTCTGCTTCTATCAACTTTTCTGTACTTGACTGAAGAAGCCTACTGTGTAGGCGAAACGTTTCACAATAAAGATACCTAACTGTTGCATATGTGTCTTACCTAACAACCTGTCGGTATTTTATACCATTTTAATGTTCAATTTGTATGGGCCAGTAGACCTGCAGTGTTCTTCCATTGTTATGTTCTTAGTGGGAAGGATTGTAAAGGACCTGCCTAGTATGGGCCAACAGGCCTACTGCAGTGTTCCTTCTTTCTTGATTGATAAATTAGACACATGTGCAACTCTTGGGTATCTTTATTGAGGAAACGTTTCGCCACACAGTGGCTTCATCAGTTCATACAAAGGAGAATCTTGTGCAAGAAAGGTATAAAATACCGACAATATGAAAGTTAAGACACATGTGCAACATCTGGATATCTTTATTGTAGTAGACGTTTTGCCATCCAGTGGCTTTATCAATACAGATTCTATGTCCTAGAATCTGTATTGATAAAGCCACTGGATGGCGAAATGTCTACTACAATAAAGATATCCAGATGTTGCACATGTGTCTTAACTTTCAAAGGAGAATCTTGAAGAACAGGAGGAGAATGAGGTAATCAGTCCCTCAACCTTGAGTCGATGTGGTCAGTCCATCAATCTTGAATAGAATGCGGCTTACGTGCAGAGAAGGAGCTTATAAATCATTGGCAGGAGAGGTGCCGCAGTCATAGGTGGTGTCACATTTGTTCAATGTGGAAGTAGGTCGTGCCCAAGAATTAGGCAAGCGAAGAATTCCCAAGTATTAAGATCCCAAGAAGTTGCAGTGTCTGACAGGTTTGTAGATGAATGGTTCAGAGAACCGACATGTTGATAAATTAGACACATGTGCAGCTCTTGGGTATCTTTATTTAGGAAACGTTTCGCCACACAGTGGCGTCATCAGTCCATACAAAGGAGAATCTTGAAGAACAGGAGGAGAATGAGGTAATCAGTTCCTCAACCTTGAGTCCATGTAGATGAATGGTTCACAGAACCGACACGTTGATAAATTAGACACATGTGCAACTCTTGGGTATCTTTATTAAGGAAACATTTTGCCACACAGTGGCTTCATCAGTTCATACACAGGAGAAGCTTGAAGAATAGGAGGAGAATGAGGTAATCAGTCCCTCAACCTTGAGTCGATATGGTCAGTCCATCAATCTTGAGTAGAATACGGCATATGAGCAGAGAAGGAGCTTATAAACCGTAGGTAGGAGCAGTGCAGCAGTCATAGGTGGTGTCACATTTGCCCAATGTGGAAGTAGGTCGTGCCCAAGGGTTAGGCAAGCGAAGAATTCCCAAGTATTAAGATCCCAAGAAGTTGCAGTGTCTGACAGGATTGTAGATGAATGGTTCACAGAACCGACACGTTGATAAATTAGACATGTGCAACTCTTGGGTATCTTTATTAAGGAAACGTTTCGCCACACAGTGGCTTCATCAGTCCATACACAGGAGAAGCTTGAAGAATAGTGGTGACCTGTACTTAACTCTGTGAAGAAGTGTCTTGTGTGCTCCCCGTGGACTGAACCAAGATGCCCTCCATTGAGCAACTTTACCAGCAGCTTAAGGAAGAATTGAGGGTAGCGAAGATGGAGATACGGCGATTGACCGAGGAGAACAAGAGGATTCGTAGTAGTCCTCCTGTTTCGAGTCCTCAGGTCAAGAAGGGATTGTGGTCAGTGGCTGGGCAGCAGGGGATGACGAAGTTGATGATCAAGAAGACGAATGGAAAGCCAGAAACGATGAAGAAGAAAGAGACTGCTGTGGAAACTCTTCTGGAAACCTCCAACGCATTCTCGGTGCTACCCGACGAATGCGAGTCGACTACTGGGACCGTCACGACGAAAGACAACAAGGTAAGAATATTGTTGTTGTTGTTGGGGATAGCCAGGTTAGATACATGGATAGGGCATTCTGCTTGAAGGACAGGAGTAGGAGACAGGGTTTGCTTTCCTGGGGCTGGGATGGAGGACATTGTTAGCCAGCTTGACAACATCATGAACGGTAATGGGATCAAACCTATTATTTGCCTCAGTGCTGGAGGCAATGATGTAGGCAAGCGTAGAAGTGAGGATTTAGTTAGAAAGTTCAGGACAGCTATAGACAATATTAGGAAGAGGGGTGGGTGCCCTGTTATATGTGACATTTTGTCAAGAAGAGGTGTTGGTAATGAATGGTTGTCCAGAGCAATTGGTATTAATTGTTGGCTGGATAAACACTGTAAGGATAATGCAGTACCATTCATTGACAACTGGGACAACTTCTATGGCCGAAATGACATGTATGCCAGGGATGGAGTTCACTTATCCAGGGCAGGTGTGGGTTTTCTTGCTAACTCAGTTGAGGGGGTTGTTAGGACTTTAAACTAGGATTAGTTAGAGGTATGGGTTTAGAAATGATAAATAATGAGTATGGATATATTGACTTACGCTCTGATATTAAGAATCTTAATAGTAACTGTCATGAATTAACTCTGGGTAATGATAATTTCAGAAATTGTGTAAAAACAAAGATCAGTAGGAAAAATGGGCAGGAGAAAAAACATATGATGGTATTTTATGCTAACAGTCGAAGTGCAAGAAATAAAATTAATGAACTACGTTTGGTAGCATGTGCTGGGAACTTTGATATCATTGCATTAAGTGAAACGTGGTATGATTTAAAGAGTCGGGATATGACTGCTGAGTGTAATATTCAGGGATTTAAGTTGTTCAATGTGGATAGATGTAATGAGAAGGGGAGAGGAGTTGCATTATATGTTCGAGAAAATATTAATTCTTGCATGAAAACAGGTATAAAAATAGATGGAGCAGCAACAGAATCTGTTTGGGTAGAGTTTGTAGAGGGTCAAGAAAAACTAATTCTAGGTGTAATATACCGACCTCCAGGCTTGGATCACAATAGAGGGAGACTTCTTTGGGACGAAATTTTTAGGGCTTCTAGACACAATAACATAGTCATAGTAGGGGACTTTAACTTTAGTCAAATTGACTGGAATTCTTTGACAGGTAATCTAGAGTCCAGTGGCTTTATGGAAATAGTTCAGGACTGTTTTCTGAAGCAGAGCATGACAGAACCTACCAGGAGTGATAATTTGCTAGACCTAGTCTTGTCGAATAAGGAAACACTCGTGAATAATCTGGAGATCACTGAAGAGCTTGGCGCAAGTGATCACAAATCCATCACTTTTAGCATCAACTGGGAATGCAAGAATAATGATAATACAGTGGACCCCCGGTTAACGATTTTAATCCGTGCAAGAGGGCTCATCGTTATGCGAAATAATCGTTATGCGAATGAATTTTCCCCATAAGAAATAATGGAAATAAAATTAATCCGTGCAAGACGCCCAAAAGTATGAAAAAATTTTTTTTTTACCACATGAAATGTTAATTTTAATACACACAAACTGAAAAAGGCATGCACAATTAAATGACACTTACTTTTATTGAAGATCTGGTGATGATTGATGGGATGGGAGGAGGGGAGAGAGTGTGTTAGTGTTTAGAAGGGGAATCCCCTTCCATTAGGACTTGAGGTAGTAAGTCCTTTTCTGGGGTTACTTCCCTTCTTCTTTTAATGCCACTAGGGCCAGCTTCAGAGTCACTGGACTTCTTTCGCACAAGATATCTGTCCATAGTGGCCTGTACCTCTCGTTCCTTTATGACTTGCCTAAAGTGTTTCACAACATTGTCAGTGTAATAATCACCAGCACGGCTTGCAATAGCTGTGTGAGGGTGATTTTCATCCATGAAGGTTTGCACTTCAAGCCACTTAGCACAGATTTCCTTTATCTTTGTAGTAGGCAACTTCTTCAATTTCTCTCTCCCCTCCTCTGAACCAGTTTCCTCAGGTCTGGCCTCTTGCTCTTGAAGTTGATCTATCAGCTCATCAGTGGTTAGTTCTTCATTGTCCTCCTCCACCAACTCTTCCACATCCTCCCCACTAACCTCCAACCCCAAGGACTTTCCCAATGCCACAATGGATTCCTCAACTGGCACAGGATTCTCAGGGTTAGCCTCAAACCCTTCAAAATCCCTTTTGTCTACACATTCTGGCCACAGTTTCTTCCAAGCAGAGTTCAAGGTCCTCTTAGTCACTTCCTCCCAAGCCTTACCTATAAGGTTTACACAATTGAGGATATTAAAGTGATCTCTCCAAAACTCTCTTAGAGTCAGTTGAGTTTCTGAGGTCATTACAAAGCACCTTTCAAACAGAGCTTTTGTGTACAGTTTCTTGAAGTTGGAAATAACCTGCTGGTCCATGGGCTGCAGGAGAGGAGTGGTATTAGGAGGCAAAAACTTCACCTTAATGAAGCTCATGTCCCCATAAAGTCGCTCTACCACGTCTGTAGGATGACCAGGGGCATTGTCTAACACCAGGAGGCACTTAAGTTCTAATTTCTTTTCAGTTAGGTAATTTTTCACATTGGGGGCAAATGCATGGTGTAACCAGTTATAGAAAAATTCCCTAGTGACCCATGCCTTACTGTTTGCCCTCCACAGCACACACAAATTATCCTTGAGGACATTCTTTTGCCTGAACGCTCTGGGAGTTTCAGAGTGATACACTAATAAAGGCTTCACTTTGCAATCACCAGTAGCATTGGCACACATCAACAAAGTAAGCCTGTCTTTCATAGGCTTATGTCCTGGGAGTGCCTTTTCCTCCTGAGTAATGTAGGTCCTGCTTGGCATTTTCTTCCAGAACAGGCCTGTTTCATCACAATTAAACACTTGTTCAGGTTTCAGTCCTTCAGTTTCTATGTACTCCTTGAATTCCTGCACATATTTTTCAGCCGCTTTGTGGTCCGAACTGGCAGCCTCACCATGCCTTATCACACTATGGATGCCACTACGCTTCTTAAATCTCTCAAACCAACCTTTGCTGGCCTTAAATTCACTCACATCATCACTAGTTGCAGGCATTTTTTTAATTAAATCCTCATGCAACTTCCTAGCCTTTTCACATATGATCGCTTGAGAGATGCTATCTCCTGCTATCTGTTTTTCATTTATCCACACCAATAAGAGTCTCTCAACATCTTCCATCACTTGCGATCTTTGTTTCGAAAACACAGTTGAACCTTTGGCAAGAACAGCTTCCTTGATTGTCTTTCTGGTGCCCACAATAGTAGCGATGGTTGATTGGGGTTTCTTGTACAGCTTGACTAGGTCGGCTATACGCACTCCACTTTCATACTTATCAATTATCTCTTTCTTCATCTCTATAGTAATTCTTACCCTTTGAGGTGTAGGGTTGGCACTAGAAGCTTTCTTGGGGCCCATGGTCACTTATTTTCCAGAAACAGCACCGAAAATACTGTAATAATACGAAATATTCCGAGTGTATGCTTGGATGTTACCGCGGAGGCTGGCTGGTAAACAATGGGACGGGGCGGCACATGTGAGGCTGGCTGAGGGCACATTGGACGCGTCTCGGACGAAAATCGGTAAGCGGGTTTTTAATCGGTATGCGCGGCAAAAATTTTGCGATAAAAGTAATCGTTATGCGGAAAAATCGCTATGTGATGCCATCGTTATGCGGGGGTCCACTGTATAGTAAAAATCCCTGATTTCCGTTCTGCTGATTATAATGGACTTAGGGAACATCTGTCTAATCTTGATTGGGGTTATCTAGCTAATGATTTTATTGGCGATGATCATACTTATGATTATGAAGGGATCTGCTTTTATGATTTTTTTCTTAATAATATACATCATGCCCAGAGTATATACATTCCCCAGAGAGATATTAGGTCTAATAATAACGATCCCAAATGGGTTAACAGTAGGTTAAAGCATCTATTAGGGGAGAAAAGGGGAATTTATAGGCGCATCAGAAGAGGAGAGGTTGACCTTACTGACCAGTATGTTCAACTTAAAAGAGAAGTAAAAAAGGGGATTAGAAAGGCTAAACGTGACTATGAAATTAGAGTTGCTAGTGAATCAAAGACTAATCCAAAGGGGTTCTTTCAAGTGTATAGGACGAAGGTGAAGGAAAAAGTGGGACCTCTGAAAATTGGGAATGGACAGCTGACGGATAACGAAATGGAAATGTGTTCCTTATTTAATGACTATTTTTTGTCAGTTTTTACACAGGAAGATGTAAATGAGATTCCAGTAATTAACAATTATTTAGTTAATGATGAATTTAAATTAACTAATATTACTGTCACGAGGGACATGGTTATTAAACAGATAGACAAACTGAAGCAAAATAAGTCCCCGGGACCCGATGAGTTATTTTCTAGGGTACTTGAGGAATGCAAGATGGAGCTTAGTCAGCCATTAACCCTTTGACTGTTTTCGACGTATAAATACGTCTTACGAGCCAATGTTTCTGACGTATATATACTCAATAATTCTAGCGGCTTCAAATCAAGTGGGAGAAAGCTGGTAGGCCCACATGTGAGAGAATGGGTCTGTGTGGTCAGTGTGCACCACATAAAAAAAATCCTGCAGCACACACTGCGTAATGAGAAAAAAAAAACTCTGATCGTTTTTTTGGAATAAAACGCCGACTTTGAGGTGTATTTTCGTATAGTATTTATCGTTGTATTCGCGTTTTCATGGTCTTAGGTGATAAAATGGAAAACATATTACAGACATAGAGATGATTTTCATTACTTTTACGATGAAAACGACCTTGAAACTGAGCTCAAAGTAGCGGAAATGTTCGATTTTTACCAATGTTCAAGAGTACATAAATCACACCACACGTCCAATACACGTCAACTGGGGAGTCTAATATTCTTTCACTAGTGCACTGATATTATTTATACCATTTTTACAATAATGCAGTCGTCTGCATAACAGTAAATTTTGTATTTTTTTGTATGAATAAAAAATCAAAATAGAAAGCAATAATAATATAAGAGGGGCCTAGAGATGTGACTAATGAACAGAGCATATGTTATTTTAGTGCCACGAATGTCTACCTTGTTTATTCTGGACCCTATTTTGAAATTGGCATCTTTTTTATTTTGCGTGGAATTGGCCAAATTGCCAATTTCTGACCACCATATTGGGTAGTCCAAATTAGTAAATGGGAGGTTTCTTGTACTCAGCTGATAGATAAAATGGAGTTCTAAAGAAATAGCTATGAGTTTGGTCAACTGGAACAATGGAATTGGCTGAAAATTGGGCTCAAAGTCAGCGAAATCGCCGATACGCATATGTCGCCGAGACCGCTAACTTCGCGGGAGCATAATTCCACGAGTTTCCGACCAAATTTCGAACTTTTGGTGTCATTACCATCGGGAAAAGATTCTCTGTCATTTCATAAGAAAAAATAATTTTTTTTTTTTTTTCAAAAATTGAGCGACATAGAATGACAGTTTCAGAGAGGGGCCTGAAACAGTCAAAGGGTTAACGAGTGTATTCAATGCGTCCATCCTTACCGGTGTTGTGCCAGAGTTGTGGAAGATGGCTAATGTGGTTCCTATATTCAAATCAGGGGATAAGTCCGTTCCTTCAAATTACCGTCCAATAAGCCTGGCATCTATAGTGGGCAAGTTATTAGAATCAATTATAGCTGACATTATTAGAAGTCACCTTGAAGAGCATAACTTGATAAATGAATCTCAGCATGGATTCATGAGAGGTCGTTCCTGCCTGACAAACTTGCTGACGTTCTTCAATAGAACATTTGAGGCAGTTGACAGTGACAAGGAATATGATATTGTTTATTTGGATTTTAGTAAAGCCTTCGATAGAGTACCTCACAGGAGACTCTTAAAAAAAGTGGCAGCTCATGGTATAGGAGGTAAAGTTCTAGCATGGATAGAGGCATGGCTTACCAATAGAAAGCAGAGAGTTACCATTAATGGAGTGAAATCTGAATGGGGATTAGTCACTAGTGGCATTCCACAAGGATCAGTTTTAGGCCCTCTCTTGTTCATAATTTACATTAATGACCTTGATGAAGGGATTACGAGTGACATGAGTAAGTTTGCTGATGATGCAAAGATAGGCCGTATAATTCACTCTGAGGAGGATAGCACTGAACTCCAGGAGGATTTGGACAAATTAATGTCCTGGTTTGAAAAATGGCAGATGAAGTTCAATGTCGATAAGTGTAAGGTACTAGCCCTTGGTAATGAAAATAACCCTCGAAGCTATAATCTAGGTGAAGTAGAGCTTGATCACACAGAATGTGAAAAGGACTTGGGAGTCATGGTGAACAGAAATCTAAAGCCAAGACAGCAGTGCCTTAGTGTGAGCAACAAGGCCAACAGATTACTTGGGTTTATCTCAAGAAGTATAAGTAACAGAAGTCCAAAAGTTATTTTGCAGCTCTATACATCACTAGTAAGGCCTCATTTAGATTATGCTCCTCAGTTTTGGTCCCCTTACTACAGGATGGATATAGACTCATTAGAGAACATACAGAGAAGAATGAATAAAATGATTTACTGTGTAAGGAACCTCCAGTATGAAGATAGACTTAAAGCCTTAAATCTCCACTCTCTGGAGAGGCGTAGAATGAGGGGAGATATCGTTGAAGTGTATAAGTGGATGACAGGCATAAACAAGGGAGATATTAATAAAGTACTGAGGGTGTTGAACCAGGTAAGAACCAGAAATAATGGATTTAAGTTGGATAAATTTAGATTTAGAAAGGACATAGGTAAGTACTGGTTTTCTAACAGAGTTGTAGATGCGTGGAACAGTCTTCCCAGTGGAGTGACAGAGGCTAGGACCTTGGGTAGCTTTAAGAAGAGACTGGACAGATATATGAGTGGGAGGGGCTGGGTTTGAATGGTGTCATTGGGTAAGGGAGTTATTTCTTGAGTAGCTTTAAGTAGATGTCGTTTTGATAAGGACCTGCCTCGCATGGGCCAGTAGGCCTTCTGCAGTGTTCCTACATTCTTATGTTCTTAATAGGAGGAGAATGAGGTAATCAGTCCCTCAACCATGAGTCGATGTGGTCAGTCCATCAATCTTGAGTAGAATACGGCATATGAGCGGAGAAGGAGCTTATAAACCATAGGTAGGAGAGGTGCAGCAGTCATAGGTGGTGTCACATTTGCCCAATGTGGAAGTAGGTCGTGCCCATGGGTTAGGCAAGCGATGAATTCCCAAGTATTAAAATCCCAAGAAGTTGCAGCGTCTGACAGGATTGTAGATGAATGGTTCACAGAACTGACACGTTGATAAATTAGACACATGTGCAACTCTAGGGTATCATTATTAAGGAAAAGTTTCGCCACACAGTGGCTTCATCAGTCCATACACAGGAGAAGCTTGAAGAATAGGAGGAGAATGAGGTAATCAGTCCCTCAGCCTTGAGTCGATGTGGTCAGTCCATCAATCTTGAGTAGAATACGGCATATGAGCTGAGAAGGAGCTTATAAACCATAGGTAGGAGATGTGCAGCAGTCATAGGTGGTGTCACATTTGCCCAATGTGGAAGTAGGTCATGCCCAAGGGTTAGGCAAGCGAAGAATTCTCAAGTATTAAGATCCCAAGAAGTTGCAGTGTCTGACAGGATTGTAGATGAATGGTTCACAGAACCGACACGTTGATAAATTAGACACATGTGCAACTCTTGGGTATCTTTTTTAAGGAAACGTTTCGCCACACAGTGGCTTCATCAGTCCATACACAGGAGTAGCTTGAAGAATAGGAGGAGAATGAGGTAATCAGTCCCTCAACCTTGAGTCAATGTGGTCAGTCCATCAATCTTGAGTAGAATACGGCATATGAGCTGAGAAGGAGCTTATAAACCATAGGTAGGAGATGTGCAGCAGTCATAGGTGGTGTCACATTTGCCCAATGTGGAAGTAGGTCATGCCCAAGGGTTAGGCAAGCGATGAATTCCCAAGTATTAAGATCCCAAGAAGTTGCAGCGTCTGACAGGATTGTAAATGAATGGTTCACAGAACCGACACGTTGATAAATTAGACACATGTGCAACTCTAGGGTATCATTATTAAGGAAATGTTTCGCCACACAGTGGCTTCATCAGTCCATACACAGGAGAAGCTTGAAGAATAGGAGGAGAATGAGGTAATCAGTCCCTCAACCTTGAGTCGATGTGGTCAGTCCATCAATCTTTGAGTAGAATTCAGCATATGAGCGGAGGAGCTTATAAACCGTAGGTAGGAGAGGTGCAGCAGTCATAGGTGGTGTCACATTTGCCCAATGTGGAAGTAGGTCGTGCCCAAGGGTTAGGCAAGTGATGAATTCCCAAGTATTAAGATCCCAAGAAGTTGCAGTGTCTGACAGGATTGTAGATGAATGGTTCACAGAACTGACACGTTGATAATTTAGACACATGTGCAACTCTTGGGTATCTTTTTTAAGGAAACGTTTCGCCACACAGTGGCTTCATCAGTCCATACACAGGAGAAGCTTGAAGAATAGGAGGAGAATGAAGTAATCAGTCCCTCAACCTTGAGTCAATGTGGTCAGTCCATCAATCTTGAGTAGAATACGGCATATGATCGGAGAAGGAGCTTATAAACCGTAGGTAGGAGAGGTGCAGCAGTCATAAGTGGTGTCACATTTGCCCAATGTGGAAGTAGGTCGTGCCCAAGGGTTAGGCAAGCGATGAATTCCCAAGTATTAAGATCCCAAGAAGTTGCAGCGTCTGACAGGATTGTAAATGAATGGTTCACAGAACCGACACGTTGATAAATTAGACACATGTGCAACTCTAGGGTATCATTATTAAGGAAATGTTTCGCCACACAGTGGCTTCATCAGTCCATACACAGGAGAAGCTTGAAGAATAGGAGGAGAATGAGGTAATCAGTCCCTCAACCTTGAGTCGATGTGGTCAGTCCATCAATCTTTGAGTAGAATTCAGTATATGAGCGGAGGAGCTTATAAACCATAGGTAGGAGAGGTGCAGCAGTCATAGGTGGTGTCACATTTGCCCAATGTGGAAGTAGGTCGTGCCCAAGGGTTTGGCAAGTGATGAATTCCCAAGTATTAAGATCCCAAGAAGTTGCAGTGTCTGACAGGATTGTAGATGAATGGTTCACAGAACTGACACGTTGATAATTTAGACACATGTGCAACTCTTGGGTATCTTTTTTAAGGAAACGTTTCGCCACACAGTGGCTTCATCAGTCCATACACAGGAGAAGCTTGAAGAATAGGAGGAGAATGAGGTAATCAGTCCCTCAACCTTGAGTCAATGTGGTCAGTCCATCAATCTTGAGTAGAATACGGCATATGAGCGGAGAAGGAGCTTATAAACCGTAGGTAGGAGAGGTGCAGCAGTCATAAGTGGTGTCACATTTGCCCAATGTGGAAGTAGGTCATGCCCAAGGGTTAGGCAAGCGATGAATTCCCAAGTATTAAGATCCCAAGAAGTTGCAGTGTCTGACAGGATTGTAAATGAATGGTTCACTGAACCGAGAGTTTCACATGTGTCTAATTTATCAACGTGTCGGTTCTGTGAACCATTCATTTTTTATACTTTTTTCTTTTCTTTTCTAATTTTTTTTTCTAATAACATTTGTGGCCTGTGAGACCAGTATAATGTATATTGTATAGGTGTACACTCATTGTATTCAACACAATAACTGCACTAATTTGTTTATCATTATATTGCTTACAAAACTTGTTTACAAGTTTATTGTAAACAAAATGATGAAAATATTAGTCCGGTTATTGTGTTGAATACAACGGTACCATATAGTACCATATGGTACAATGGTGCCACAGGGTGCAATGGTACCATATGGTACAATGACACATAATACAATGGTACCATATGATGCAATGGTACCATATGGTACAATGGCACCATTTGGTACAATGGTACCATATGATACAATGGTACCATATGGTGCAATGGTACCTTATGGTACCATATGGTGCAATAGTACCTTATGGTACCATATGGTGCAATGGTACCATATTGTACATTGCACCATACAGTACAATGATACCATATGGTTCATTGTACCATATGGTACTATATGGTACTGATGTATTCAACACAATAAACACACTAATATTTTCATTATTATTTTGTTTACAATAGTTGTTTACAACAAAAATATGCAAAAATGTTGTATATTAGTAATGTTCCATTATATATTTACAAGTGTACAGGAACTTTACATGTTCCTTGAGGTGGATGACAAATCACTTTGTTTCGGAAACTGCGGAGTCGGTAGCTAGCTTGCGTCGCCACTCACTCAGTCTTGGCTGGTATCTCATGCCACCAACACCTATTGACCATATGGTACACGGTATCATATGTTACAGGGTACCATATGGTACATTGTACTATATGGTATAGGGTACCATGCAGCACAGGATAACATATGGTACAGGGTACCATATGGTACAGGGTACCAAATGGTACAGGGTACCATAAAGTACAGGACACCATATGGTACAGATACAGGGATATACAGGAGAGTGGGTGGGGAGTGAAAGCTTCCTTGCCACCAGGCGTGATGAACAAAGCTACTTTCGCGGTGTTCCCACAATGCCATGCGGGCGTCCAGATTTTTTCTATAGTGTGCACACTGACCACCTGGACTGATTCTCTTAGATGTAGGCCTACCAGCCTTCTCACGCTAAATTTGACGCCGCTAGAATTTTGGCGTAGATCTACGGTTTGGACACTGAACGTAAAGGCATAGATCTACGGGATGGACCCTGAAAGGCTTAATGCCACTAGGACCAGCTTGAGAATCACTGGCGTCCTGTCTCGCAAAATAACTGTCCAGAGAGCTCTGTTTCTGGTGTCTTTAACACTTCCCTAAAATGGGCCAAGACACACAAATAACCCGCACATAAAAGAGAGAAGCTTACAACGACGTTTCGGTCCGATTTGGACCATTGACAAAGTCACTTTGTCAATGGTCCAAGTCGGACCGAAACGTCGTCGTAAGCTTCTCTCTTTTATGTGCGGGTTATTTGTGTATCGTTCCAGTCACGGTATTGTGCCTTTTTGTTATTTATGGGCCAAGACTTTGTCACTGTACATGTTGCCAACATGGTTTGCATCAGCCATGTCAGGGTGATGTTTCTCCATAAATCTTTCCATTTTACCCCACATTTCAAAAATCTCCTTAATTTCTGAAGAAGGCACCTTCTTCCATCTCTCTTCCTCCTCCTCTGCAGCAAGATTCTGAGCTGCGATGTGTTGCTCTTCCTGCTGAAGCTCTTGCAGCTCCTCAGTGGTTAGCTCTTTGTTGTGGTCTTCCATCAACTCTTCCACATCCTCCAAACTCACATCCAACCCCATGGAACTCCCCAGTGCCACAATAGATTTAACAACAGACATAGGCTCATCAGGGTCAGCCCCAAACCCTTCAAAATCCCTCTTGTCGACACAATCTGGCCACAATTTTCTCCAAGCAGAGTTCAAAGTCCTGGTAGTCACTCCCTCCCAAGCCGTACCTATAAGGGTTATGCAATGGATGATGCTGAAGTGTTCTCTCCAAAAATCTCTTGGGGTCGAGTGAGTGTGTGAGGTCACATTCAAGCACCTTTGAAACATTGCTTTGGTGTAGAGTTTTTTAAAGTTTGCAATGACCTGCTGGTCCATTGGCTGGAGGAGAGGTGTGGTATTGGGGGGCAATACCACTCCTCGAAAATTAGGTCATCCAAGTTTGGAGAATGAGCAGGTGCATTGTCCATTACTAGGAGGCACTTGAGATCCAATTTCTTTTCCAGGAGGTAATTCTTCACACTAGGGCCAAACACTTCATTGAAACACTCAACGAAAATGTCCCTCGTGATCCATGCCTTACTATTAGATTTCCAAAACACACACAATTTACTCTTCATAACATTGTTTTTCCTGAACACTCTGGGATTTTCAGAATGGTACACTAGTAATGGCTTCACTTTGAAATCCCCACTAGCATTAGCACAGAACATGACCGTCAGCCTGTCTTTCATAGGCTTGTGTCCTGGCAGTGCCTTTTCCTGCTGTGTAATGTAGGTCCTCTTTGGCATTTTCTTCCAAAAGAGGCCAGTTTCATCACAATTGAACACTTGTTCAGGTTTCAGTCCTTCAGCTTCTATGTACTCCTTAAATTCATGCACATATTTTTCAGCTGCTTTGTGGTCCGAACTGGCAGCCTCACCATGCCTTACCACACTGTGTATGCCAGTATGGTTCTTAAATCTCTCAAACCAACCTTTGCTGGCCTTAAATTCACTCACATCACCACTGTTTGCAGGCAATTTCTTTACCAGATCGTCATGCAACTGCCTAGCCTTTTCACAAATAATTGACGTCATAATACTATCTCCTGCTAATTGTTTCTCGTTTATCCACACCAATAATAACTTCTCAACCTCTTCGAGTACTGGTGATCTCATTTTTGTCAGCATATTTACCCCCTTTGCAACAACAGCGTCTCTGATTTCCTTTTTCTTGGCCACAATGGAACATATGGTTGTATAGGGTTTGTTATACATCCTGGCCAGTTCAGCTACACTTACGCCACTTTCATATTGTTCAATGATGTTTTTCTTAAATTCAATCTTATTTCTCACCTTCTTTACCAAAGACTTGGCACTAGGAGCTTTCTTTGGAGCCATGGTAGCTTATTTAGTACTTGCAAGCACTAAAATGAATGGAATACACCTACCATCCAACTTACGAGTGAGTTCGGTTCCGAGAAACTGGCCGTAAGTCGAAATGGACATAAGTCGAACTTTACTACTGAATATCAGCATCACATTTTTGTAATAACTTTATTGTTTTATTTTGGTAATTCATGTTTTACTTTACTTTTTATGCTGTTAATACTTTATTTTATACTGTAAGGTTTAGGATAAACACTGTGTACAACACAAATAGTTGTTTATTTCCCAGAAATTTGGCAAAAAGAAAAGAGGGTCGTAAGTCGAGTGGTCGGAAGTCGAGCAGGTCGTACGTTGGATGGTAGGTGTATTATGAAATATTTCATAGGAGCAAGTGAGGGGACCTTCGCTCACTGGTAAACAATGCCACACTGGCTGGGTAGGGAGGCCACCCCGGCTCACAGTGTGTGTATGCGCCCCGGACGAACTACTATTCGCGAGTCAATCTGCGATTAGCGAGCCCATGTTTTTATGAAAATGTCGTTATGATTTCCGAAATTTACGACTTGAGCCCTACGATTATCGAGGGACCACTGTATATATATATATATATATATATATATGTAGGTAGTAGGTTGGTAGACAGCAACCGCCCAGGGAGGTACTACCGTCCTGCCAAGTGAGTGTAAAACGAAAGCCTGTAATCGTTTTACATGATGGTAGGGTTGCTGGTGTCTTTTGTCTGTCTCATAAATATGCAAGATTACAGGTAAGTCTTGCTACTTCTACTTACACTTAGGTCACACTACACATACATGTACAAGCATATATATACACACCCCTCTGGGTTTTCTTCTATTTTCTTTCTAATTCTTGTTCTTGTTTATTTCCTCTTATCTCCATGGGGAAGTGGAACAGAATTCTTCCTCTGTAAGCCATGCTTGTCGTAAGAGGCGACTAAAATGCCGGGAGCAAGGGGCTAGTAACCCCTTCTCCTGTATATATTACTAAATTTAAAAGGAGAAACTTCAGTTTTTTCTTTTGGGCCACCCCACCTCAGTGGGATACGGCTGGTACGTTGAAAGAAAGAATATATATATATATTTATATATATATATATATATATATATACATTTATATATATATATATATATATATATATATATATATATATATATACAGTAGGGCCCCACTTATATGGCAGGTTAGGTTCCAAGCTACCGCCGTAAAGCGGAAATCACCGTAAAGTGAAACACTTTTTTCCCCTTATAAATGCATGTAAATACTTGCTAACAAGTTTACACTAACATATATAAAGTTAGCAATAGAACTAGGCATCAAAAAACAATAAAAAAGTACAATACATACATAGTGCACTCATTACTTACCTTAACCCTTTCAGAGTCCGTCCAGTAGATCTACGGCTTTACGTTCAGGGTCCAAACCGTAGATCTACGCCATGAGCTCAGCTCACTCTGATAAACTGTGAGTGGTACATTTGGGCCTAGATATGAGAGAACACATCTATGTGGTATGTGTGCACCACATAAAACAGATCCTGCAGCACACTGTGTATAATGAGAGAAAAAAAATGAAATCATGATTTTTCGATTAAAACAGCAACTTTGCAGTGTTTTTTCGTATGTTTTTTATAGTTGTATTTGCGATTTCTTGGTCTCATTTGATAGAATGGAAGACATATTACAGAAATAGAGATGATTTTGATTGGTTTTAGCATTGGAAATGACTTGAAACTGAGCTCAAAGTAGCGGAAATGTTAAATTTTTGCCGATATTCAAGAGTAAACAAACGACCTCACACGTCTAATACACGTCAGCTGGTGGGTCTAATATACATTCACAAATATGGTGATGATATTTATACAATTATTACAGTATTGCATAACAGTAAATCTTCTATTTTTTGGTGTGAATAAAAATTCATTATGTGAATAAAAAATCAAAATGGAATTTATTTGTAAAGCCTCAAAATATAACTAATGAACAGAGGAAATGTTAGTTTAGTGCCAGGAATGCCTACATTGTTCATTCTGGACCCTATTTTGAAATTGGAATATTTTGAACTTTGTGTTAAATTGGCCAAATTACCAATTTCCGATCACTTTATTTTGTAGTTAAAACAGTTGACTTGGCGATTTCTTGTGCTCAATCGATAGAATAGAAGTAATACTAGTGAAATAGCTAAGAATTTGGTTGATTGGAATAATGTAATTGGCCTAAAATGGGAGTCAAAGTCGGCAAAATCGCCGATTCGTAAATATCACTGACACATCAAAATTCGCGAGAGCATAATTTCGTCAATTTTCCACCAAATTTCGTACTTTTTGTTTTATTACCTTCACAAAAAGATTCTCTACAATTTCATAAGAAAAAATAACAAATTTTTTTTTTGAAAATTCTTGGACACTGGTGCGTGACTCCAGATTTGGGCCTTGGACCCTGAAAGGGTTAAATACAGTTTACTCATTACTTACCTTAAAATATTTGTAGTCTTAATCTAGAGTGAGATGAGTAGTATTTATTGTAAGAAATCAAGTGTCGTATGTTTGGTAGTCAGTGGGGCTACCATACCAGGCCATTCCACCCACACATATATTCTATGATATTTAAGTATCCCAGAGTGATAAAATGAATATACAGCTCACTCATTGCTCTCCTTAAAATATTTGTAGTCTTAATGTAGGGTCAGAGGTGAGTAAACAAGATAAAATGAATAAATGAGAGAGAGAGAGAGAGAATGAGTACATGAGGGAGCACAGGCACAGAGTTATGTAAACAAACCAGGCGAAGGTAAGTTTTGTAAATAAACAAAGTGTACACATCTGGTTTGTGTACAAGTAACATTGTGTATAAGTTGTCTCTACATTGATACGGTAGAATAAACAAAGAAGAGCACTCCCATTCTCATGTAATGCCATTTTTAGAAGAAATGATGCTCTGAGTGAAGGCAATGGAAATAAGTCACTCTGTCTAACTTTTTTGTGTTATCCTAGGTTATCTACACATGTGCTGTTATGTATGATAATCTATGTAACTGTATTTGTATATACCTGAATAAACTTACATACATACAAAAGGAATAATTTTCTACAGTTACCCCCAGTAACACATTTTCTCTTATGTTAGACTAGAGAAAATGTTATTCTTGCCGTCACTTGTACAAGTTATCTGGCTACCACATCTCATATTTATGGTTATTTATTCTATTGTGGGGTGTATTTATCATCTTTATATGTTATGTATCGTGTTAATTATATAATTTTTAAAAAAATATCATGGATGGATTAATGGAAATGTGTATATTAACGTAAAATACAACATTTAATGAGACTTGGTGATTATTATTATTATTATTATTATTATCATTTCTAATATGGCGTCATTTGTGCAAGTTGTCTGGCTACCACATCTCATATTTATGTTTGTTTATTCTACTGAGGGTTGTATTTATCATCTTTATAAGTTATGCATTGTGTTTATTACATAAATTTAAAAAAATGTCATAGATGGATTAATAAAAATGTGTATATTAACGTAATATACGACATTTAAATGAGACTCGGTGATTATTATTATCATTGCTAATATGACGTCTCGAGATATAGGACACACTTATTGATTTTAATATGGACCTGCATGCCAGCTCAGTATGTACGTTTATTTAGGTACAGGTATACATTAGTATAATTATCAGAGTATATATAAAATATGAAATAACTTTTAAAAACACTTGAAATTTTGGAGTTTTCAGACATAATGGAGAGACTTAGTGCTTACGGATCTCACAGAGAATGTAAACAAACCGGGTGGGGCACGAAGACCGTATTAGAAAGTCAGGTGGGGGGAGCCGTATAGCAAGTTTTGGTCATAATTTGAAATGATCGTATTAGTGAAATGCCGTAAAGCAGGGCCCTACTATATATATATATATATATATATATATATATATATGTATGTATATAAGTATATATAAACACTGATCTCTGGTGAATTCCTTGCATATATATATATATATACAGTGGACCCCCGCATAACGATGGCATCACATAGCGATTATTTCGCATACCGCTTACTTTAATCGCAAAATTTTTGCCGCGCATACCGATTAAAAACCCGCTCACCGATTTTCGTCCGAGACGCGTCCAATGTGCGCCCTCAGCCAGCCTCACATGTGCCGCCCGTGCCATTGTTTACCAGCCAGCCTCCGCGCTAACATCCAAGCATACACTCGGAATATTTCGTATTATTACAGTGTTTTCGGTGCTGTTTCTGGAAAATAAGTGACCATGGGCCCCAAGAAAGCTTCTAGTGCCAACCGTACACCAATAAGGGTAAGAATACCCATTGAAATGAAGAAAGAGATCATTGATAAGTATGAAAGTGGAGTGCGTATCGCCGACCTAGTCAAGTTGTACAAGAAACCCCAATCAACCATCGCTACTATTGTGGGCACCAAAAAGACAATCAAGGAAGCTGTTCTTGCCAAAGGTTTAACTGTGTTTTCGAAACAAAGATCACAAGTGATGGAAGATGTTGAGAGACTCTTATTGGTGTGGATAAATGAAAAACAGCTAGCAGGAGATAGCGTCTCTCAAGCGATCATATGTGAAAAGGCTAGGAAGTTGCATGACGATTTATTTAAAAAAATGCCTGCAACTAGTGATGATGTGAGTGAATTTAAGGCCAGCAAAGGTTGGTTTGAGAGATTTAAGAAGCGTAGTGGCATCCATAGTGTGATAAGGCATGGTGAGGCTACCAGTTCGGACCACAAAGCGGCTGAAAAATATGTGCAGGAATTCAAGGAGTACATAGAAACTGAAGGACTGAAACCTGAACAAGTGTTTAATTGTGATGAAACAGGCCTGTTCTGGAAGAAAATGCCAAGCAGGACCTACATTACTCAGGAGGAAAAGGCACTCCCAGGACATAAGCCTATGAAAGACAGGCTTACTCTTCTCATGTGTGCCAATGCTACTGGTGATTGCAAAGTGAAGCCTTTATTAGTGTATCACTCTGAAACTCCCAGAGCGTTCAGGCAAAAGAATGTCCTCAAGGATAATTTGTGTGTGCTGTGGAGGGCAAACAGTAAGGCATGGGTCACTAGGGAATTTTTCTATAACTGGTTACACCATGCATTTGCCCCCAATGTGAAAGATTACCTAACTGAAAAGAAATTAGATCTTAAGTGCCTCCTGGTGTTAGACAATGCCCCTGGTCATCCTACAGACGTGGCAGAGCGACTTTATGGGGACATGAGCTTCATTAAGGTGAAGTTTTTGCCTCCTAATACCACTCCTCTCCTGCAGCCCATGGACCAGCAGGTTATTTCCAACTTCAAGAAACTGTACACAAAAGCTCTGTTTGAAAGGTGCTTTGTAATGACCTCAGAAACTCAACTGACTCTAAGAGAGTTTTGGAGAGATCACTTTAATATCCTCAATTGTGTAAACCTTATAGGTAAGGCTTGGGAGGAAGTGACTAAGAGGACCTTGAACTCTGCTTGGAAGAAACTGTGGCCAGAATGTGTAGACAAAAGGGATTTTGAAGGGTTTGAGGCTAACCCTGAGAATCCTGTGCCAGTTGAGGAATCCATTGTGGCATTGGGAAAGTCCTTGGGGTTGGAGGTTAGTGGGGAGGATGTGGAAGAGTTGGTGGAGGAGGACAATGAAGAACTAACCACTGATGAGCTGATAGATCAACTTCAAGAGCAAGAGGCCAGACCTGGGGAAACTGGTTCAGAGGAGGGGAGAGAGAAATTGAAGAAGTTGCCTACTACGAAGATAAAGGAAATCTGTGCAAAGTGGCTTGAAGTGCAAACCTTCATGGATGAAAATCACCCTCACACAGCTATTGCAAGCCGTGTTGGCAACCTGTACACTGACAATGTTGTGAAACACTTTAGGGAAGTGATAAAGGAACGAGAGGTACAGGCCACTATGGACAGATATCTTGTGCGAAAGAAGTCCAGTGACTCTGAAGCTGGCCCTAGTGGCATTAAAAGAAGAAGGGAAGTAACCCCAGAAAAGGACTTGCTACCTCAAGTCCTAATGGAAGGGGATTCCCCTTCTAAACAGTAAGAAGATAATGCTCTCCCCTCCTCCCATCCCATCAATCATCACCAGATCTTCAATAAAAGTAAGTGTCATGTAAGTGTGCATGCCTTTTTCAGTTTGTGTGTATTAAAATTAATATTTCATGTGGTAAAAAAAAAATTTTTTTCATACTTTTGGGTGTCTTGCACGGATTAATTTTATTTCCATTATTTCTTATGGGGAAAATTCATTCACATAACGATTATTTCGCATAACAATTACCCCTCTTGCACGGATTAAAATCGTTAACCGGGGGTCCACTGTATATATATATATATATATATACATATACATATATATATAGATATATATATATATATATTATATATATATTATAGGTAGTAGGTTGGTAGACAGCAACCACCCAGGGAGGTACTACCGTCCTGCCAAGTGAGTGTAAAACGAAAGCCTGTAATTGTTTTACATGATGGTAGGATTGCTGGTGTCTTTTGTCTGTCTCATAAATATGCAAAATTACAGGTACGTCTTGCTACTTCTACTTACACTTAGGTCACACTACACATACATGTTTTTTTATTATCATGTTTTCACCATCATTCATACACTGTCTTGCCACTCACTACAGTGAGAGTTTTTATTTATACTTCTGAGTTTTATCTTAATAGTTCTTGGTCTTATTACTTTTCCTTTTATATCCATGGGGAAGTGGAATAAGAATCTTTCCTCCGTAAGCCATGCGTGTTGTAAAAGTCAACTAAAATGCCGGGAACAATGGGCTAGTAACCCCTTTTCCTGTAAAGATTACTAAAAAGAATAAGAAGAAGAAAATTGTCAAAGTGGGAAGTCTGAATGTGCGTGGATGTTGTGCAAATGATAAGAAAGAGATGATTGTGGATGTTATGAATGAGAAGAAACTGGATGTCCTGGCTTTAAGTGAAACAAAGCTGAAGGGGGTGGGAGAGTTTCAATGGAGAGGAATAAATGGGATTAGGTCAGGGGTTTCAAATAGAGTTAGAGCTAAAGAAGGAGTAGCAATAATGTTGAAGGATAAGCTATGGCAGGAAAAGAGGGACTACAAATGCATAAATTCAAGGATTATGTGGAGTAAAATAAAGATTGGATGTGAAAAGTGGGTTATAGTAAGCGTATATGCACCTGGAGAAGAGAGAAGTGTAGAGGAGAGAGAGAGATTCTGGGAAATGTTGAGTGAATGCGTGGGGAGTTTTGAATCAAGTGTGAGAGTAATGGTGGTTGGGGATTTCAATGCTAAAGTGGGTAAAAATGTTATGGAGGGAGTAGTAGGTAAATTTGGGGTGCCAGGGGTAAATGTAAATGGGGAGCCTTTAATTGAGCTATGTGTAGAAAGAAATTTGGTAATAAGTAATACATATTTTATGAAAAAGAGGATAAATAAATATACAAGGTATGATGTAGCACGTAATGAAAGTAGTTTGTTAGATTATGTATTGGTGGATGAAAGGTTGATGGGTAGGCTCCAGGATATACATGTTTATAGAGGGGCAACTGATATATCAGATCATTATTTAGTTGTAGCTACAGTTAGAGTAAGAGGTAGATGGGAAAAGAGGAAGGTGGCAACAACAAGTAAGAGGGAGGTGAAAGTGTATAAACTAAGGGAGGAGGAAGTTCGGGCGAGATATAAGCGACTGTTGGCAGAAAGGTGGGCTAGTGCAAAGATGAGTAGTGGGGGGGTTGAAGAGGGTTGGAATAGTTTTAAAAATGCAGTATTAGAATGTGGGGCAGAAGTTTGTGGTTATAGGAGGGTGGGGGCAGGAGGAAAGAGGAGTGATTGGTGGAATGATGAAGTAAAGGATGTGATAAAAGAGAAAAAGGTAGCTTACGAGAGGTTTTTACAAAGCAGAAGTGTTATAAGAAGAGCAGAGTATATGGAGAGTAAAAGAAAGGTGAAGAGAGTGGTGAGAGAGTGCAAAAGGAAAGCAGATGAAAGAGTGGGAGAGGCACTGTCAAGAAATTTTAATGAAAATAAGAAAAAATTTTGGAGTGAGTTAAACAAGTTAAGAAAGCCTAGGGAAAGTATGGATTTGTCCGTTAAAAACAGAGTAGGGGAGTTAGTAGATGGGGAGAGGGAGGTATTAGGTAGATGGCGAGAATATTTTGAGGAACTTTTAAATGTTGAGGAAGAAAGGGAGGCGGTAATTTCATGCACTGGCCAGGGAGGTATACCATCTTTTAGGAGTGAAGAAGAGCAGAATGTAAGTGTGGTGGAGGTACGTGAGGCATTACGTAGAATGAAAGGGGGTAAAGCAGCTGGAACTGATGGGATCATGACAGAAATGTTAAAAGCAGGGGGGGATATAGTGTTGGAGTGGTTGGTACTTTTGTTTAATAAATGTATGAAAGAGGGGAAGGTACCTAGGGATTGGCGGAGAGCATGTATAGTCCCTTTATATAAAGGGAAAGGGGACAAAAGAGATTGTAAAAATTATAGAGGAATAAGTTTACTGAGTATACCAGGAAAAGTATACGGTAGAGTTATAATTGAAAGAATTAGAGGTAAGACAGAATGTAGAATTGTGGATGAGTAAGGAGGCTTCAGAGTGGGTAGGGGATGTGTAGATCAAGTGTTTACATTGAAGCATATATGTGAACAGTATTTAGATAAAGGTAGGGAAGTTTTTATTGCATTTATGGATTTAGAAAAGGCATATGATAGAGTGGATAGAGGAGCAATGTGGCAGATGTTGCAAGTTTATAGAATAGGTGGTAAGTTACTAAATGCTGTAAAGAGCTTTTATGAGGATAGTGAGGCTCAGGTTAGGGTGTGTAGAAGAGAGGGAGAATACTTCCCGGTAAAAGTAGGTCTTAGACAGGGATGTGTAATGTCACCATGGTTGTTTAATATATTTATAGATGGGGTTGTAAAAGAAGTAAATGCTAGGGTGTTCGGGAGAGGGGTGGGATTAAATTATGGGGAATCAAATTCAAAATGGGAATTGACACAGTTACTTTTTGATGATGATACTGTGCTTATGGGAGATTCTAAAGAAAAATTGCAAAGGTTAGTGGATGAGTTTGAGAATGTGTGTAAAGGTAGAAAGTTGAAAGTGAACATAGAAAAGAGTAAGGTGATGAGGATATCAAATGATTTAGATAAAGAAAAATTGGATATCAAATTGGGGAGGAGGAGTATGGAAGAAGTGAATGTTTTCAGATACTTGGGAGTTGACGTGTCGGCGGATGGATTTATGAAGGATGAGGTTAATCATAGAATTGATGAGGGAAAAAAGGTGAGTGGTGCATTGAGGTATATGTGGAGTCAAAAAACGTTATCTATGGAGGCAAAGAAGGGAATGTATGAAAGTATAGTAGTACCAACACTCTTATGTGGATGTGAAGCTTGGGTGGTAAATGCAGCAGCGAGGAGACGGTTGGAGGCAGTGGAGATGTCCTGTCTAAGGGCAATGTGTGGTGTAAATATTATGCAGAAAATTCGGAGTGTGGAAATTAGGAGAAGGTGTGGAGTTAATAAAAGCATTAGTCAGAGGGCAGAAGAGGGGTTGTTGAGGTGGTTTGGTCATTTAGAGAGAATGGATCAAAGTAGAATGACATGGAAAGCATATAAATCTATAGGGGAAGGAAAGAGGGGTAGGGGTCGTCCTCGAAAGGGTTGGAAAGAGGGGGTAAAGGAGGTTTTGTGGGCGAGGGGCTTGGACTTCCAGCAAGCGTGCATGAGCGTGTTAGATAGGAGTGAATGGAGACGAATGATACTTGGGACCTGACGATCTGTTGGAGTGTGAGCAGGGTAATATTTAGTGAAGGGATTCAGGGAAACCGGTTATTTTCATATAGTCGGACTTGAGTCCTGGAAATGGGAAGTACAATGCCTGCACTTTAAAGGAGGGGGTTGGGATATTGGCAGTTTGGAGGGATATGTTGTGTATCTTTATACATATATGCTTCTAAACTGTTGTATCCTGAGCACCTCTGCAAAAGCAGTGATAATGTGTGAGTGTGGTGAAAGTGTTGAATGATGATGAAAGTATTTTCTTTTTGGGGATTTTCTTTCTTTTTTGGGTCACCCTGCCTCGGTGGGAGACGACCGACTTGTTGAAAAAAAAAAAAATAAAAAAATATATATATATATATACACACACACATACACAGTAGACCGTCATTTAGCACAAGTTTATTTGGCATGATTTGGGTATAGCATGATTGAAGAATTGTGGCACAATTTTATGTAACACGTCATATCATGAATTTAACATGGTTCAGTTCGCTGGAAGGATGAAAAATTTCCCTTTCCTCAAGCAGCCGCCTTATGGTTCACCTGGGGAGACCTCCTGCCGTCCTCAGCCACCCCCCGACACCACCCCACCATCACTTGACTGACATTCTGAATCACTTGACTGACTTACTGAATCACTTGACTGACTTACTGAATGACTTGACTGAATGACTTGAGACTCACTGAAAGATTTGAGGCTTACTGAATGACTTGAGACTTACTGAATCACTTGATTGAATGACTTAAAGTTACACAACAAGTACAACCATCAACTTCAATTCCAGAACCTATACCATCCACCTCAGCCAAGTAGTGCCACAGCATAACTCCACTCTCTTCACAATCATCCACAGACACCTGCACCCACAATTTAAGGTAGGAAATACTATTATTTCTGTTACATTTGTAGTCTTAAGCTGTAAAAACAACATAATACATCATAACAATGAACTTCAATTACATTTTCACTTTTATTTTTGTAAGATGTGGAGGCCTAAAAAAACTTGTTTGGCCTCTCAGGAAAAATTTTTCCCATAAGTTCTTCAGTTTCTAACACAGGCTTTTGTAACTACCGTGTTAAATGACAGTCTACATATATGTGTATGTATGTATATATATATATATATATATATATATATATATATATATATATATATATATATATATATATATATATACAGTGGACCCCCGCATAACGGACGCCTTTTCCGCATAGCGGACGCTTTGATAAAATTTTGTAGTGGACTCAGCGGCCTTTGTCAGACGCGTCCAATGTGCATCACATGTTCCGCAGGTGGCATTGTTTACCAGCCAGCCTCCGCGGTAACATCCAAGCATACAATCGGAACATTTTGTATTATTACAGTGTTTTTGGTGATTTTTTTCTGGAAAATAAGTGACCATGGGCCCCAAGAAAGCTTCTAGTGCCAACCCTACAGCAATAAGGGTGAGAATTACTATGTAGATGAAGAAAAAGATCATTGATAAGTATGAAAGTGGAGTGCGTGTCTCCGAGCTGGCCAGGTTGTATAATAAACCCCAATCAACCATCGCTACTATTGGTGGTACAGCTGCTGCTGCTGCTGTATCACCGTCAGCTGCTGCTGCACTGTCAGCTGCTGCTGCTGTACCACCGTCAGCTGCTCCTGCTGCTGTAGTACCGTCTGCTGCTGCTGTAGCATCATCTGCTGCTGCTGTAGCATCGTCTGCTGCTGCTGTAGCATCGTCTGTTGCTGCTGTAGCATCGTCTGCTGCTGCTGCTGCTGTAGCATCGTCTGCTGCTGCTGTAACATCGTCAGCTGCTGCTGCTGCTGCTGTAGCACCGTTGTTGGTGTGGCTTATTGAGAATACCAAGAAACAATTAACCCCAGAGGATTTGCCACCCAGGATAGCCCAAAAAAGTCAGTGTCATCGAAGACTGTCTAACTTATTTCCATTGGGGTCCTTAATCTTGTCTCCCAGGATGCAACCCACACCAGTCGACTAACACCCAGGTGAACAGGGAAAAATGCCTGGAACTAGTGCTCATATTGGTGAATTTAGAGCCAGCAAAGGTTGGTTTGAGAGATTTAAGAATCGTAGTGACATACACAGTGTGATAAGGCCTGTTCTGGAAGAAAATACCAAACAGGACCTACAGTACTCAGGAGGAAAAGGCACTCCCAGGACACAGTGTCTCATCAGTCATTGCTGCATCTTCAATAAAGGTAAGTGTCATTTATTCTTCATTTAGTAGAGTAGTACATGCACAATATATATTGTGCATGTACTACTCTACTATTGTGCATGTATCCTTCTCTTTGTGTGTAGGAAAATGTATATTTCATGTGGTAAATTTTTTTTTTTCAAACTTTTGGGTGTCTTGCACGGATTAATTTGATTTCCATTATTTCTTATGGGGAAAATTCATTCACATAGCGAACATTTCGCATAACAGCCAGCCCTCTTGCACGGATTAAGGTCGCTATGCGGGGGTCCACTGTATATATATACAGTGGACCCCCGCATACTGTTGGCATCACATAACGATTAATCCGCATACCGCTTGCTTTAATCGCAAAAATTTTGCCTCGCATACCGCTTAAAAACCCGCTCACCGCTGTTCGTCCGAGACGCGTCCAATGTGCGCCCTCAGCCAGCCTCACATGTGCCGCCCGTGCCATTGTTTACCAGCCAGCCTCCGCGGTAACATCCAAGCATACAATCGGAATATTTCGTATTATTACAGTGTTTTCGGTGCTTTATCTGGAAAATAAGTGACCATGGGCCCCAAGAAAGCTTCTAGTGCCAACCCTACAGCAATAAGGGTGAGAATTCCAATAGAGATGAAGAAAGAGATCATTGATAAGTATGAAAGTGGAGTGCGTATCGCCGACCTGGCCAGGTTGTACAAGAAACCCCAATCAACCATCGCTACTATTGTGGGCACCAGAAAGGCAATCAAGGAAGCTGTTCTTGCCAAAGGTTTAACTGTGTTTTCGAAACAAAGATCGCAAGTGATGGAAGATGTTGAGAGACTCTTATTGGTGTGGATAAATGAAAAACAGCTAGCAGGAGATAGCGTCTCTCAAGCGATCATAAGCGAAAAGGCTAGGAAGTTGCATGAGGATTTAATTAAAAAAATGCCTGCAACTAGTGCTGATGTGAGTGAATTTAAGGCCAGCAAAGGTTGGTTTGAGAGATTTAAGAAGCGTAGTGGCATACATAGTGTGATAAGGCATGGTGAGGCTGCCAGTTCGGACCACAAAGCAGCTGAAAAATATGTGCAGGAATTCAAGAAGTACATAGACAGTGAAGGACTGAAACCTGAACAAGTGTTTAATTGTGATGAAACAGGCCTGTTTTGGAAGAAAATGCCAAGCAGGACCTACATTACTCAGGAGGAAAAGGCACTCCCAGGACATAAGCCTATGAAAGACAGGCTTACTTTGTTGATGTGTTCCAATGCTACTGGTGATTGCAAAGTGAAGCCTTTATTAGTGTATCACTCTGAAACTCCCAGACCGTTCAGGCAAAAGAATGTCCTCAAGGAGAATTTGTGTGTGCTGTGGAGGGCAAACAGTAAGGCATGGGTCACTAGGGACTTTTTCTATGACTGGTTACACCATGCATTTGCCCCCAATGTGAAAGATTACCTAACTGAAAAGAAATTAGAACTTAAGTGCCTCCTGGTGTTAGACAATGCCCCTGGTCATCCTACAGACGTGGCAGAGCGACTTTATGGGGACATGAAATTCATTAAGGTGAAGTTTTTGCCTCCTAATACCACTCCTCTCCTGCAGCCCATGGACCAGCAGGTTATTGCAAACTTCAAAAAACTGTACACAAAAGCTCTGTTTGAAAGGTGTTTTGTAGTGACCTCAGAAACTCAACTGACTCTAAGAGAGTTTTGGAGAGAGCACTTTAATATCCTCAATTGTGTAAACCTTATAGGCAAGGCTTGGGAGGGAGTGACTAAGAAGACCTTGAACTCTGCTTGGAAGAAACTGTGGCCAGAATGTGTAGACAAAAGGGATTTTGAAGGGTTTGAGGCTAACCCTGAGAGGATTATGCCAGTTGAGGAATCCATTGTGGCATTGGGAAAGTCCTTGGGGTTGGAGGTTAGTGGGGAGGATGTGGAAGAGTTGGTGGAGGAGGACAATGAAGAACTAACCACTGATGAGCTGATAGATCAACTTCAAGAGCAAGAGGCCAGACCTGAGGAAACTGGTTCAGAGGAGGGGAGAGAGAAATTGAAGAAGTTGCCTACTACAAAGATTAAGGAAATCTGTGCAAAGTGGCTTGAAGTGCAAACCTTCATGGATGAAAATCACCCTCACACAGCTATTGCAAGCCGTGTTGGCAACCTGTACACTGACAATGTTGTGAAACACTTTAGGGAAGTCATAAAGGAACGAGAGGTACAGGCCACTATGGACAGATATGTTGTGCGAAAGAAGTCCAGTGACTCTGAAGCTGGTCCTAGTGGCATTAAAAGAAGAAGGGAAGTAACCCCAGAAAAGGACTCGACACCTCAAGTCTTAATGGAAGGGGATTCCCCTTCTAAACACTAACACTCTCTCTCCCCTCCTCCCATCCCATCAATCATCACCAGATCTTCAATAAAAGTAAGTGTCATGTAATTGTGCATGCCTTTTTCGGTTTGTGTGTATTAAAATTAACATTTCATGTGTTAAAAAATTTTTTTTTTCATACTTTTGGGTGTCTTGCACGGATTAATTTGATTTCCATTATTTCTTATGGGGAAAATTCATTCGCATACCGATTATTTCGCATACCAATGAGCCCTCTTGCATGGATTAAAATCAGTATGTGGGGGTCCACTGTATATATATATAGTGGAACTTCTACTTACAAGTTTAATCCATTCCATGACCTTGCTTGCAACTGGATTTGCTCATTTCCAGAGTCAGTTTTCCTCATTTAAATTAATTGAAATGGAATTAATTCATTCCAGTGTAATTCCAGGCACGAGAAAATACTTTATTAATTTTCCTAATATCAACTCTACTGCTTATGTGGAAAATTGCATTTATCTGAATGTATCATTATGTACATAACAGTAAATGAACAAAGATAATTATTATTTATCAGTTAGACAAGTAGGAATTTGGGACACCTTGGTCGCAAAAAATGTCCCCCTTCGATACCTACCACTGTCATATCCACAAGTTACTCTGGACCTATTAATTATAAATGAAATATGCATACACCAGGAATTCTGGTAAATATATGAATTTGTGGACTGTATATTAAATTAATAAAGGATTATATAAATACACATTTATATAACAGAAGGAGAATATATCTTAGTCATAACACTCACCAATTTGACTGGAGATTAATGTGTCATGTACAGGACCCCCCCTTTTGCCTACATTTATGAAAAATTTACTGGCCAGAATTTAAACATAAATTAGACAGCTTTTCTGAGGTTCCTGAAGTTGTCCTGTCCTGTTGCCTGATACTCAAATTATGCAGGAATGCACATTCAACAATTTTGCCTCCTATTTGAGAGGTGTCAGCCCAATTTTAACCTCCAGAGCACGAAAAATTCTTCCCATTACACTGATGATCTGTTCAATTCAAACAGCAATGGCGACTCTCTCTTCTGTGCAGACACAGGCTTTCTGTTTTCTATGACATAAATATTATTAAATACATATTGCCATCTATTTACATATAACTACTGTATTTCTGGAAAATATATACAGTATTTTCCACACTGCAGCCGGGCGGAGTTCGTTGCTAAATGACTCAAATTACTCCTTGTTTTAGGAGATGATTCCAGCCGGTTCTGGCTTGAGTGGCTGTTCTCCTAGTAGGTCTTACTACGATTTCATCTTCCTGCATCATTTGGTCAGTGTCACCTTCTGTATCACTCATGTCACTTTCCCTCAGATTTTCATTTACGTTTGTTTGAACACCAGTTAATTCCAAGGGAATCAATTTATTATTGTGCATAAACTTTCCTGGCCACGACACAACACTTTGACATTCCTGACAAAACCTTGTGCATCTGGGTACAATGTCAATACTTTGCCCAGAGGCCACAATATTCGATGTTGTTCAGTATCAATCAACACAATGTCACCTGGTTGAATGTTCTGTCAATTTACTGCCTCTGTCGCACCATAAAAGTGTTCACGTAGTGTAAGAAGATATTCCTTATGCCACACATTAGACCAATGATCAATTACTTTATTTAATATTTTAAATTTATTACACAACACTGCCGCATCATTGTAATCTTCATCACTTTCTTTCGGATTATCTCTATAGACAGGGGCAGCTTCCAATTTCCTTCCACATATTAGGTGAGAAGGTGTTAATACATCTGCATCAGGTGTATCACTCATGTACGAGAGAGGCCTATTATTTATACGATTTTCCACCTCCACTAACACTGCACGGAATTCTTCCAAATTAATTCTCTTCCGGTGTAGTACTTTACGGAGACACCTCTTCACTGTGCCTATCAGTCTTTCGTACAGCCCCCCCTGGCAAGGGGCTCTATGAGTAATAAATTTCCAGGTACACCCTCGCTGGGTTAACAGAGATTGAACATCGTTACTATTATTTAATTCTATCAAGTGTTGAACACCTGCTATAAAATTTGTGGCATCCGAAATCATCAATCTCAGACATTATCTCCTATCTGCAAATTTTCAAAACAGTTGTATAAACTGTTTTGCAGACAAGTCCTATGCCACTTCTAAATGAACTGCCCTAGTAGCAGTACAGGTGAACAAACAAACATACACTTTCAGTGGAACACCATTTGATGTACCTGTTAAAATTATTGGATCACTATAGTCTACACCTGTTACATCAAATGGTTTCACTAATTGTACACGCTCCTTTGGCAATGGTGGAGGACCTGGGTACATATAGGATCTGGCATCCACACAGCGACATATTACACAAGATTTAATCACCCTTTTTACACTTTGCCGTCCTTGTGGAATCCAGAAAGTTTCCCTAATACAATTTAAGGTATCTTGTACCCCACCATGCATTACATTTTTATGGGCATTTAGAACAATCAAATTTGTTAGATGATGAGTTTTGGGCAGTAAGATAGGGTGTTTAGCATAATCACCCAATTCAGCATTTTGTAACCTACCTCTGCACCTAATTACACTGTTCTCTAAATACAGCCCCAATTTCTCTATTGTGGAACCTTTCACAATTTTTCTTTCCATCATCAATTTAATCTCATTTTCATAGATTTCCTCCTGTACCCTCTTTATCCAAAATTCAAGAGGATGTGAAAACTTAAATGAAATATTCATCTTATTTAGAAATTTAAACACCAACTTAGTTACATTGATTAGTTTGGGTAAAGAAGAATACCTATTTATATCAATGGCTAAGGGAGGAAAAACTATTGGAGTGGTGGTCACAGTAATTTCAACAGGAGCAATATACGCCTTTTGTGCAGGCCAATTAGCTTTATTTACTAACCAGCTCGGTCCTTTAAACCATGATACAGCATTTACAAATTTAGCATAAGGTAAACCTCGAGACAAGAAATCAGCTGGATTCTCCTCACCAGGGTTATGATTAATTGTTAACATATGCTGACCCAAACTATTATACTTCTCTTGCATCTGATTAATTCCAGCGACTCTGTTTTGTATGTACACAATTTTACTGTTTCCATTACGAATCCATTGTAAGGATACCTCATTATCAGACCAAATTACAGTGTTGCTAATATTTATCTCCTGCAACTTATTTCTTATATAATTAGCTAATTTGACACCTACATAAATGGCTGTTAATTCCAACTGAGGTAAGGTACGTGATTTAATTGGAGACACTTTAGCCTTATACATAACAAGAGAAATAACACTATTACATTGAAGGTAAGCAACTGCTCCATATGCCAATTTTGAAGCATCACAAAAAATGTGGAGTACATTTTTCCCATTTGGATTGGCCACCTGGCATGTGAACTCCAACATTGGAATTTTCTCATAATCACCAATTAATTCATCCCACCTGTTAATGAATTCCTCAGGTAGAATTTCATCCCAAGCACATTTAAGTTTCCATGCTTCCTGAATTAATAATTTCCCTCTTTTAGTAAGGGGTGACACTAAACCTAGTGGATCAAAACATTTGGAAACTTCAGCAAGCAAGACTCTCTTAGTTAATTTATTGGGCATACTGTAATTATTAGGTTTTAACATTAACAAATCTCTCTCAGTATCACAAGTTAATCCCAATACTTTACTACATTTTGGCACTTCATCTCCAGGGTAATCTTTACTTATTTTGTCCTTTAATTTGGACGAATTACTATTCCATTCCCTCAGAGGCATAGTTGCACTTTGCATTATTTTATTAGCCTCTCCGTAAGTCATTAACAGTTCCTCTTGAGTTGACGTCACACCCAGGAAATTGTCCACATAAAATTGTTTGCTCATTACTTTACTCAATGGACTTCCCGTACATTTAAGGTGTGCATTTATCGTCGCTTGAAGTAGGAACGGACTGGATGTAGCACCAAATAATTCGCTCCTAAAGCGAAAGGTTTTCTTAGGGCTAAGTGAGTCAATAGGATTCTCAGGTTATAAGAAGCAGGTACAATCCCAGTCAGCCTCTTGTAAACCCACTCTTAGGAAAGGTTTACTTATGTCAGCCATGAAGGCATAGTGTTTCACTCTGAAATTTAATAAGATTTCTCCTAATTTTTCTGTCAATGACAGACCTGTCATCAAACAGTCATTTAAACTAGGTACATTTTTGTTACTCCTGGCACTACAATTAAACACAATCCTCAAAGGAGTGGTCTTAGAATCCTTCTTCACTCCGTGATGCGGAAAATTATTTTTTTTTTTTTTTTTTTTTTTTTATCACACTGGCTGATTCCCACCAAGGCAGGATGGCCCGAAAAAGAAAAACTTTCAACATCATTCACTCCATCACTGTCTTGCCAGAAGGGTGCTTTACACTACAGTTTTTAAACTGCAACATTAACACCCCTCCATCAGAGTGCAGGCACTGTACTTCCCATCTCCAGGACTCAAGTCCGGCCTGCCGGTTTCCCTGAATCCCTTCATAAATGTTACTTTGCTCACACTCCAACAGCACGTCAAGTATTAACCCTTTCAGGGTCCAAGGCCAAAATCTGAAGTCACGCACCAGTGTCCAAGAAATTTTGAAAAAAAAAAAAATTATTTTTTCTTACAGAATTAAAGAGCATATTTTTGTGAAGGTAATAAAACAAAAAAAATTAGAATCTGATCAGTACTTACCGAGATACAGTGCCAAGAAGTTTGTAGAAAATGATGTGGTGGCGGCAACATCGACGAATTCCACATACGCGTATTATATTATTTTGTTGTTTTAGTTGTTTTTTCTTTTCTTTTCCAATTTTTTTCTATTCCTACTAACATTTGGGGCCTGAGAGACCAATACTGTATATAATGTATATATATAAACTCACTGTATTGAACACAATAACCGCACTAAAGTTATTATCATATTATTGTTTACCACTGTTGTTTATTACAATAAACATGCACAAATATTGTATAATACTAATGTTCTATCATATATTTACATATTTACAATCACTGGACATGGTTTTAGAACTGCTGGAGCTTGTGGAACTCCTTGAAACAAGGCACCATGCACAGAGGCACCTTACATTCCTCACACATAAACCGAGTGTCTTTGCGTCTTTGTTGCCGTCGTTTTGTTTGTGCACAGACAATGCATCTCTTCTGAGCAAATTTCTTTTGAGTTGAAGGAAGCTGTATTATGAAATGATCACCTTCTCTTCTCAAACGCTTGGGTATATTGTGATGAATTCGAGGACCATGTTGTATTGCAGGTGTTGTTACCTGGTACTTCATTATGAGTTGTCTGACAACAGACAAACAAAATTCACCATACGGTGGTCTGTTACCAGTCTTTATTTGGTACATATTATATGCATTCAGCATTGAAATGTCCATGAGATGGAAGAAAAGTTTCATGTACCACTTGTAACTCTTACGAACACAGTCAACAAAACCAATCTGCATGTCACACTTGTCAACCAAGCGCATGTTTTGTGTATAATCAATCACTGTCACTGGTTTTCGAATACGTTCATTAGTCACTCGATCAACTTTGCCACTGTCTTGCATTTCATTACGGTGAATGGTTGTCAACAATGTGACATCTCGTTTGTCATGCCACCGTAATGCCATGATGTCATTGGCAGTAAACACCTGCACGTCATCACCACGAACACCTGCGTTGAGCCTGGGCATATGTTTACGATTAGAACGCACTGTGCCACACACATCTGTCTTGTTCACTCGCATGAAATCACTGAGTAATGGGCTTGTGTACCAGTTATCGGTATATAATGTATGGCCCTTACCAAGATAAGGTGCCATCATGTTTCTCACTACGTCACCTGATATACCCAATAACATCTTGGTATCTTTCAATGTTTTACTACCCGTGTATACAACAATATCCAACACCAGGCCACTGTCACAATCACAGAGTACAAACAATTTTATACCAAAGCGGTTCCTCTTGCTCGGTATATACTGCTTGAATGACAGTCTACCTTTGAACAAAATCAAAGACTCGTCAATTACAAGATTCTTGGATGGATAAAAGTATATCCTGAACTTTTGTTTGAGATACATGAAAACATTTCTAATCTTGTATAACCTGTCACTTCTGTCAGGCCTGGTTTTGTCAGAGAAGTGCAACATACGTAACAGTAAGATAAACCTGTTCACTGGTATTATTTCACTGAAGGATGGGGTACAAATTAGCCGATCTGTGGACCAGTATGCTTTTATATTATGCTTATAGACGTGAGGCATAAGCATTATTGTTGCAAAAAGCAAATACATTTCTGCAACAGTCGTCTCTTTCCACCCGTGTAGTCTTGACTGTGGTGATAAGATCGTATTTGCCATGGTGTACTGAAAATACTTATTACTTTCCCTGACAATAATTTCCATCAATGGCTGGTCAAAGAATAATTCAAAGAATTCCAGTTCATTGGCCGTGGTTCCAAGGGGACAGGTAGGTAGAATTCCACTTTGCGAGTCATCAAAGTGGTGAGGGCTGGGAACAAAATTGGGATTTTGCTGCCAATCCCAGATATGGTTTGCTGGTGGATACTGGACATCATAGGCAGGTTGTACGGGTGGTTGTGGCGGGCTGGTGGGTGACGCTCCGCTTTGTCCTTGAACTGACGAGTCAGCAGCGTGGGTTCCCGCGTGGCACAGCGAGTCATGCATGGCGGTGCCACTACCACCACCAGCCCCACTAACACCATCCACTGATGTCTGTGGCCCATCCATGCCAAGTGTAGCCACATCATCCTCACTATCACTACCTAAAACGGGTGTAGGGCCACGGGATGTACTCCGGGATGTACTCCGGGATGAACTCCGTCCCCTGGGCACAGCATAGGGTACACTACCCGAGCGCATGCGGCAGCGAACATACCGACGCTTCACTGGTGAATATGTTTCCTAACTATCACTACTCGAATGATCGTCGAGCGCAATAAAATCACAATCCACGTCAGAATCATCGTCATTACTGAAGTCAGAGGCCAGGCCACGGGAAAATATTAGTTTTCTCTTACGTTTAGGAACACCCGACCGTGAGTCACGAGTGCCCACACCAGAGGTAGAAGGTCGAGGATCGTCGGGGTTTTCTGCACTATTATCGATATCCTGGTCATTATTTTCGGTCACTAACTTATCAAAGCCGTAGAATTCGTCTTCATTTGCACTTCCATCAGTGTCAGAACTATCAGACAGGAAGAGGAGAGTCCCAATTTTCCGGGGAGTGAGAGCTGACTTGCGACGAGACATGGTGAACAAGGGTGACTGAGCCGGCGTTCCCACAATGCTATGCAGGCGCCTAGATTTTTTGTTTACGGCGCACACCCACGGTGCAGACCCTTTCTCTCATATGTAGGCCTATGGGCGCTTTCGCGCTAAATTTGACGGCGCTAGAATTTTGGCGTAGATCTACGGTTTGGACACTCACCGACCAGCCATAGATCTACGGGACGGACCCTGAAAGGGTTAAAAACCATTCGTCTCCATTCACTCCTATCAAACACGCTCACGCATGCCTGCTGGAAGTCCAAGCCCCTCGCACACAAAACCTCCTTTACCCCCTCCCTCCAACCTTTCCTAGGCCGACCCCTACCCCGCCTTCCTTCCACTACAGACTGATACACTCTTGAAGTCATTCTGTTTCGCTCCATTCTCTCTACATGTCCGAACCACCTCAACAACCCTTCCTCAGCCCTCTGGACAACAGTTTTGGTAATCCCGCACCTCCTCCTAACTTCCAAACTATGAATTCTCTGCATTATATTCACACCACACATTGCCCTCAGACATGACATCTCCACTGCCTCCAGCCTTCTCCTCGCTGCAACATTCATCACCCACGCTTCACACCCGTATAAGAGCGTTGGTAAAACTGTACTCTCATACATTCCCCTCTTTGCCTCCAAGGACAAAGTTCTTTGTCTCCACAGACTCCTAAGTGCACCACTCACTCTTTTTCCCTCATCAATTCTATGATTCACCTCATCTTTCATAGACCCATCCGCTGACACGTCCACTCCCAAATATCTGAATACGTTCACCTCCTCCATACTCTCTCCCTCCAATCTGATATCCAATCTTTCATCACCTAATCTTTTTGTTATCCTCATAACCTTACTCTTTCCTATATTCACCTTCAATTTTCTTCTTTTGCACACCCTACCAAATTCATCCACCAATCTCTGCAACTTCTCTTCAGAATCTCCCAAGAGCACAGTGTCATCAGCAAAGAGCAGCTGTGACAACTCCCACTTTGTGTGTGATTCTTTATCTTTTAACTCCACGCCTCTTGCCAAGACCCTCGCATTTACTTCTCTTACAACCCCATCTATAAATATATTAAACAACCACGGTGACATCACACATCCTTGTCTAAGGCCTACTTTTACTGGGAAAAAATTTCCCTCTTTCCTACATACTCTAACTTGAGCCTCACTATCCTCGTAAAAACTCTTCACTGCTTTCAGTAACCTACCTCCTACACCATACACTTGCAACATCTGCCACATTGCCCCCCTATCCACCCTGTCATATGCCTTTTCCAAATCCATAAATGCCACAAAGACCTCTTTAGCCTTATCTAAATACTGTTCACTTATATGTTTCACTGTAAACACCTGGTCCACACACCCCCTACCTTTCCTAAATCCTCCTTGTTCATCTGCTATCCTATTCTCCGTCTTACTCTTAATTCTTTCAATTATAACTCTACCATACACTTTACCAGGTATACTCAACAGACTTATCCCCCTATAATTTTTGCACTCTCTTTTATCCCCTTTGCCTTTATACAAAGGAACTATGCATGCTCTCTGCCAATCCCTAGGTACCTTACCCTCTTCCATACATTTATTAAATAATTGCACGAACCACTCCAAAACTATATCCCCACCTGCTTTTAACATTTCTATCTTTATCCCATCAATCCCGGCTGCCTTACCCCCTTTCATTTTACCTACTGCCTCACGAACTTCCCCCACACTCACAACTGGCTCTTCCTCACTCCTACAAGATGTTATTCCTCCTTGCCCTATACACGAAATCACAGCTTCCCTATCTTCATCAACATTTAACAATTCCTCAAAATATTCCCTCCATCTTCCCAATACCTCTAACTCTCCATTTAATAACTCTCCTCTCCTATTTTTAACTGACAAATCCATTTGTTCTCTAGGCTTTCTTAACTTGTTAATCTCACTCCAAAACTTTTTCTTATTTTCAACAAAATTTGTTGATAACATCTCACCCACTCTCTCATTTGCTCTCTTTTTACATTGCTTCACCACTCTCTTAACCTCTCTCTTTTTCTCCATATACTCTTCCCTCCTTGCATCACTTCTACTTTGTAAAAACTTCTCATATGCTAACTTTTTCTCCCTTACTACTCTCTTTACATCATCATTCTACCAATCGCTCCTCTTCCCTCCTGCACCCACTTTCCTGTAACCACAAACTTCTGCTGAACACTCTAACACTACATTTTTAAACCTACCCCATACCTCTTCGACCCCATTGCCTATGCTCTCATTAGCCCATCTATCCTCCAATAGCTGTTTATATCTTACCCTAACTGCCTCCTCTTTTAGTTTATAAACCTTTACCTCTCTCTTCCCTGATGCTTCTATTCTCCTTGTATCCCATCTACCTTTTACTCTCAGTGTAGCTACAACTAGAAAGTGATCTGATATATCTGTGGCCCCTCTATAAACATGTACATCCTGAAGTCTACTCAACAGTCTTTTATCTACCAATACATAATCCAACAAACTACTGTCATTTCGCCCTACATCATATCTTGTATACTTATTTATCCTCTTTTTCTTAAAATATGTATTACCTATAACTAAACCCCTTTCTATACAAAGTTCAATCAAAGGGCTCCCATTATCATTTACACCTGGCACCCCAAACTTACCTACCACACCCTCTCTAAAAGTTTCTCCTACTTTAGCATTCAGGTCCCCTACCACAATTACTCTCTCACTTGGTTCAAAGGCTCCTATACATTCACTTAACATCTCCCAAAATCTCTCTCTCTCCTCTGCATTCCTCTCTTCTCCAGGTGCATACACGCTTATTATGACCCACTTCTCGCATCCAACCTTTACTTTAATCCACATAATTCTTGAATTTACACATTCATATTCTCTTTTCTCCTTCCATAACTGATCATTTAACATTACTGCTACCCCTTCCTTTGCTCTAACTCTCTCAGATACTCCAGATTTAATCCTATTTATTTCCCCCCACTGAAACTCTCCTACCCCCTTCAGCTTTGTTTCGCTTAGGGCCAGGACATTCAACTTCTTTTTATTCATAACATCAGCAATCATCTGTTTCTTGTCATCTGCACTACATCCACGCACATTTAAGCATCCCAGTTTTATAAAGTTTTTCTTCTTCTCTTTTTTAGTAAATGTCTACAGGAGAAGGGGTTACTGCGGAAAATAGTGACCATAAATTTTGGCTTGCTCAGGAGGTACCTCTTCTATAAATTTATTAATTAACTGCTTAGCAATTATATCATTATAGGCAGTTAACAATTCTGGTGTCTTACTCAGTTTGCGGAGCTGAGCCTTTAACTGTCCATATGCCATTCGGTAATTAGTGGGTAATTCTGGATGGTTCAGTCTCCACGGAAGTCGTACCCAGTATTGTCCAGATTCAAATTTTACATCTCTCAGGTATTGCTCCTGAGTAAAAGAATCGTCTGGACTTTCTTCATTTACATTTATTCCAATGCTGTCTAATTTCCACAATTTATGCACTGGCTCAACACCGTCCTCTATGGAAGAATTATACTGGGGTACGATTTCATGAGTAAGACACACAGTTATGGTATTTGTAGTTTCCTCTAGCCCTTTCAGGGTCCGTCCCGTAGATCTACGACTTTTCGGTGAGTGTCCAAACCGTAGATCTACGCCAAAATTCTAGCGCCGTCAAATTTAGCGCAAAAGCGCTCATAGGCCTACATGTGAGAGAATGGGTCTGCGCCGTGGGTGTGTGCCATAAACAAAAAATCTAGGCGCCTGCATAGCATTGTGGGAACGCCGGCTCAGTCACCCTTGTTCACCATGCCTCGTCGCAAGTCAGCTCTCACTCCCCGGAAAATTGGGACTCTCCTCTTCCTGTCTGATAGTTCTGACACTGATGGAAGTGCAAATGAAGACGAATTCTACGGCTTTGATAAGTTAGTGACCGAAAATAATGACCAGGATATCGATAATAGTGCAGAAAACCCCGACGATCCTTGACCTTCTACCTTTGGTGTGGGCACTCGTGACTCACGGTCGGGTGTTCCTAAACGTAAGAGAAAACTAATATTTTCGCGTGGCCAGGCCTCTGACTTCAGTAATGACGATGATTCTGACGTGGATTGTGATTTTATTGAGCTCGACGATCATTCGAGTAGTGATAGTGAGGAAACATATTCACCAGTGAAGCGTCGGTATGTTTGCCACCGCATGCGCTCAGGTAGTGTACCCTATGCTGTGCCCAGGGGACGGAGTACATCCCGGAGTACATCCTGTGGCCCTACACCCGTTTTAGGTAGTGATAGTGAGGATGATGTGGCTACACTTGGCATGGATGGGCCACAGGCATCAGTGGATGGTGTTAGTGGTGCTGGTGGTGGTAGTGGCACCGCCATGCGTGACTCACTGTGCCACGCGGGGACCCACGCTGCTGACTCGTCAGTTCAAGGACAAAGCGGAGCGTCACCCACCAGCCCGCCACAACCACAACCACCCGTACAACCAGCCTATGATGTCCAGTATCCACCAGCAAACCGTATCTGGGATTGGCAGCAAAATCCCAATTTTGTTCCCAGCCCTCACCACTTTGATGACTCTCAAAGTGGAATTCTACCTACCTGTCCCCTTGGAACCACGGCCAATGAACTGGAATTCTTTGAATTATTCTTTGACCAGCCATTGATGGAAATTATTGTCAGGGAAAGTAATAAGTATTTTCAGTACACCATGGCAAATACGATCTTATCACCGCAGTCAAGACTACACAGGTGGAAAGAGACGACTGTTGCAGAAATGTATTTGCTTTTTGAAACAATAATGCTTATGCCTCACGTCTATAAGCATAATATAAAAGCATACTGGTCCACAGATCGGCTAATTTGTACCCCATCCTTCAGTGAAATAATACCAGTGAATAGGTTTATCTTACTGTTACGTATGTTGCACTTCTCTGACAAAACCAGGCCTGACAGAAGTGACAGGTTATACAAGATTAGAAATGTTTTCATGTATCTCAAACAAAAGTTCAGCATATACTTTTATCCATTCAAGAATCTTGTAATTGACGAGTCTTTGATTTTGTTCAAAGGTAGACTGTCATTCAAGCAGTATATACCGAGAAAGAGGAACCGCTTTGGTATAAAATTGTTTGTACTCTGTGATTGTGACAGTGGCCTGGTGTTGGATATTGTTGTATACATGGGTAGTAAAACATTGAAAGATACCAAGATGTTATTGGGTATCTCAGGTGACGTAGTGAGAAACATGATGGCACCTTATCTTGGTAAGGGCCATACATTATATACCGATAACTGGTACACAAGCCCATTACTCAGTGATTTCATGCGAGTGAACAAGACAGATGTGTGTGGCACAGTGCGTTCTAATCGTAAACATATGCCCAGGCTCAACGCAGGTGTTCGTGGTGATGACGTGCAGGTGTTTACTGCCAATGACATCATGGTATTACGGTGGCATGACAAACGAGATGTCACATTGTTGACAACCATTCACCGTAATGAAATGCAAGACAGTGGCAAAGTTGATCGAGTGACTAATGAACGTATTCGAAAACCAGTGTCAGTGATTGATTATACACAAAACATGCGCTTGGTTGACAAGTGTGACATGCAGATTGGTTTTGTTGACTGTGTTCGTAAGAGTTACAAGTGGTACATGAAACTTTTCTTCCATCTCATGGACATTTCAATGCTGAATGCATATAATATGTACCAAATAAAGACTGGTAACAGACCACCTTATAGTGAATTTTGTTTGTCTGTTGTCAGACAACTCATAATGAAGTACCAGGTAACAACACCTGCAATACAACATGGTCCTCGAATTCATCACAATATACCCAAGCGTTTGAGGAGAGAAGCTGATCATTTCATAATACAGCTTCCTTCAACTCAAAAGAAATTTGCTCAGAAGAGATGCATTGTCTGTGCACAAACAAAACGAAGGCAACAAAGACGCAAAGACACTCGGTTTATGTGTGAGGAATGTAAGGTGCCTCTGTGCATGGTGCCTTGTTTCAAGGAGTTCCACAAGCTCCAGCAGTTCTAAAACCATGTCCAGTGATTGAAAATATGTAAATATATGATAGAACATTAGTATTATACAATATTTGTGCATGTTTATTGTAATAAACAACAGTGGTAAACAATAATATGATAATAACTTTAGTGCGGTTATTGTGTTCAATACAGTGAGTATATATATATCAATTATATACAGTATTGGTCTCTCAGGCCCAAATGTTAGTAGGAATAGAAAAAAATTGGAAAAGAAAAGAAAAAACAACTAAAACAACAAAATAATATAATACGCGTATGTTGAATTCGTCGATGTTGCCGCCACCACATCATTTTCTATAAACTTCTTGGCACTGTATCTCGGTAAGTAATGATCAGATTCTAATTTTTTTTGTTTTATTACCTTCACAAAAATATGCTCTTTAATTCTGTAAGAAAAAATAATTTTTTTTTTCAAAATTTCTTGGACACTGGTGCGTGACTTCAGATTTTGGCCTTGGACCCTGAAAGGGCTAGTCATGAATTATTATTACGAGGAATCCTACCATACATTACATGGCCTCCTGCAGTCTTGAAAAGAGTGACACCACATTTCTTTACCATACCCTTTACAAAGGAGGCATAATAGTCACTACCTATCAAAATACTTATTGGGCCAACAGAATCATCACTAACACCAGAAGGTGCTAAATTTACATTATGTGAAAGTCTTTCTGTAGCTTTACTAAGCCCTACTGTAAATATTTTCTCTGTAAGTCTATCTACAATTACTGCATTAACACATTTTTTCTCATTGTCCAACCTGACAGTTACATAAACAGTGTCATACAATTGAGCCCTTTTATCCGAGAGAGAACCAGATAATTTTAAAGTTGTGGGATCTCCCATCTGTACTTTAATACCATCAAGACATTTACATTTTATGAAAGTACGCTGGGATCCCTGGTCCAATAATGCAGTTACATTTTTTGATTTATGCCTTTTATCATCAATTTTTACCTGTAACACAGGTAAGGCTACTTCAGCAAAACCATCATTATTAACATTAGCAACAATTTTTACATTAGCCACTGTTGTGTCAGGATTGTCAACATTATCATTATTATCAACATTATCATATAGACCTTTACACATGACTATATGGTGTCTTCCTTTGTGACATTGATAACAGAAGTTTAATTTGGCATAACAATCCTTTACATTGTGATTACCCAAACACCTGATACATCTGTCAAGTTCCTCCAATCTTTCAACTTTATCATTTCATGAATTGTATGCATTGCAATTCTTAGAAAAATAAGTACCCTTGCAGAAGAAACAATCTCTCTTTTCTTTGACTGGTTTCTTATTAACTGGGCTACTCTTAGGAGGGTACTTATTCTTCTTACCTTGTGGAGAAACATTTTTTCTGATTCCTGCTAATTGATATGCATCTATGGAACACTTTTTAGGAAATGAAATTTGATTATTACCATTTGAATAATTTTTCCCTTTGTGAAACTTGATGGATACCTCAGAGTTATTATGTGTTGCATCTTTAAAATGAGTTGGTTGGTTGGTCTGCAACTGAACAATTAATTCTTGTAGACCTAGTCTTATTTCCTCCAGACCAAAATAACCCTTGTGATATTTGTTTGAGACCCATTCAAGCATTTTACAGCTTAATTTATTTTGTACTATGGCACTCAATAACCAGTCTGATTCCTTCAGATTATATTTATTACTTAAAGTTTTGAGAGTCCTCTCCAGTTTAACTCTAAACTGCTGTAAACCTTTGTAAGTGTGATCTGGAGATTTTAAATTAACAATGATATTCACTAGATCCAACCTACTTTGTTCTATATTACCATAAGTGACTTTCAACAAGTCAACTGCTTCCTTGTAAGAGTCATCTACATTGGGAAAGGCTTGTATGAGAATGTGAGCATCTCCTCTTACCTGTCCTTTGAGGTAAAATAATTTAGTTACGCAGGCTAGGTCACTCCTGTCATGCACAACTGCTTTAAAAATTGACCAAAACTCTTCCCAATTCTCTCCAGGATTAAATACAGGTAAACATAATTCTGGGAGTTTTGGTAAAGACATCTTATTTGTTGGAGCAGATTGATTAACTCCCTGGTTTACACATTTTAATTTATTCAAGGCCTGGCTTTTACAAGAAAGAATCTTTTCCTCTAATTCTTAATACTGATTAATCATGAGATCTACTTCAGTCTCATCTACTCAGTTTACTAACAAATCTCCTTCATATTTGTTGTAATATAATTTGTATGAATCATATCTATTACCTAAAGCATCTAAATACAATTTTAAATCATCAGTATTCACAGTTTCTTGATTCATTAATTCCAAACATTTATTATATGCCTTGGTTACATGAACTTTTCTAGCCTGTAGTGATGCTTTCTTTACTCTATATTCCATATGTTTGTCTTCTATATTAATTTCCTCATTTTCAGCTATGATGCAATGTATTAAATTTAACTTAATAACACTGATTATGTACTAAATTATGCACTTTATAAAGGTAAATAGTACAACTTACCTACTACTTGAGCTACTTGAGCTTAGGAATTACATGTAAGAAAATTATATAAATTTTAAATGTACATTAATACAAACTTGGCTCATCAAAATTGATATTATACAAATTAATAAATCCTTGCCAGAATTTGGCATAGCAAAATTAATATTATACACAATGTAATCTTTAGCCACACTTGTCTTATCAATTACACATACACTGATATAAATCTTGGCCAGAATTGTCTTATCAAATTAGTATTATACAAATTAATATAAACTTAGCCAGACTTGACTTATCAAAATTAATATTATGCAATTAATTTAAATCCTTGCCAGAATTTGGCATAGCAAAATTAATATTATACACAATAATATAATCTTTAGCCACCCTTTAGCTTAGCTTATCAAAATTAATATTGTAGTAATTATAATCCACTACACATTAAGTCAATTTGTGAACTTAACATCCACCTCCTTCTGTCATTTCACATATAATTATTAAGTAATTAACTAATTAATGACTTCACTAATTACATCCGGTTCGATGGACCAACGGGCAAATTAATTGTGGAAAATTGCATTTATCTGAATGTATCATTATGTACATAACAATAAATGAACATAGATAATTATTATTTATCAGTTAGACAAGTAGGAATTTGGGACACCTAGGTCGCAAAAATGTCCCCCTTCGATACCTACCACTGTCATATCCACAAGTTGCTCTGGACCTATTAATCATAAATGAAATATACATCACCAGGAATGCTGGTAAATATATAAATTTGTGGACTGTATATTAAATTAAAAAATGATTATATATAAATACACATTTATATAACAGAAGGAGAATATATCTTAATCATAACACTCACCAATTTGACTGGAAATCAAGGTGTATCATACTCAGAAAACCTCTGTCTATACATGAAAATAACTGGCCAGAGTTATAACATAACAGACTTATCTGAGGTTCCTGGAGCTGTCTTGTCCAGTCGCCTGATATCTCAAGTTATGCAGGACTGCACATCCAACAATTTCGCCTCCTATTTGAGAGGTGTCAACCCAATTTTAACCTCAAGAGCACGAAAAATTCTTCCCATTACACTAACGTTCTGCTCAATTCAAACAGCAATGGCAACTCTCTCTTCTGCGCAGACGCAGGCTTTCCGTTTTCTGTGACGTAAATATTATTAAATACAGTATGGCTATCTATTTACATATAACTACTGTATTTCTGGAAAATATATACAGTATTTTCCACAGCTTATTTATGTATCACAATTCATGTAATATGGCATAATAAACAATATTAATAACTTAGAAACATAATATATACACTAGAATGAATACAGTACATATCATTATGTATGTGGCTAGTGGTGGTGACAGCAGCCATTGTTGTTGGGGTTTATAGGGCCACCACAGCGGCCATTCCTGCTCCTGACTACATGTGTAGAGAACCCAGGATAACCCAAAAAGTCAGATAGAGTGACTTATAAGTGCTACACTCTTAATGCTTCACTTAATTGCTACTCTCTTAATGCTACACTTTGCCACTGCTGCTTCATGTTGTTTGCCACTTCTGCTTCATGCTGTGTGCCATTGCTGCTTCATGTTGTGTGCTATTGCTGCTTCATGTTGTCTGCCACTGCTACTTCATGATGTCTGTCACTGCTGCTTCATGTTCTGCCAATGCTACCTCATGATGTCTGTCACTGCTGCTTCATGTTGTCTGCCACTGCTGCCTCATGATGTCTGCCACTGCTGCTTCATGTTGTCTGCCACTGCTACCTCATGATGTCTGTCACTGCTGCTTCATGTTGTCTGCCACTGCTGCCTCATGATGTCTGCCACTGCTGCTTCATGTTGTCTGCCACTGCTACCTCATGATGTCTGCCACTGCTACCTCATGATGTCTGCCACTGCTGCTTCATGTTGTCTGCCACTGCTACTTCATGATGTCTACCACTGCTACCTCATGATGTCTACCACTGCTACCTCATGATGTCTGCCACTGCTGCTTCATGTTGTCTGCCACTGCCACCTCATGATGTCTACCACTGCTGCTTCATGTTGTCTGCCACTGCTACCTCATGATGTCTGCCACTGCTGCTTCATGTTGTCTGCCACTGCCACCTCATGATGTCTACCACTGATGTCGCCAAAGAATCAAACATTTCTGCTATTTTGAGCTCAATTTCAAAGTACTTTTCATCATGAAACCAATTAAATTCGTATTTATTTTTGTAGTATATCTTCCATTCTATCAAATGAAACCAAATAAAGTGAGAATGCAATCATAAAAACCATACAAAAATATACTGCTAAGGGGAGGCTAATATCTGAGAAGTGAACTCCGTTATTTATGGTCCGATTTCTTTCATTTTTGGTGTATGTTAAGAAACATCTTTTCATCATACATTGCTCAAGTTTCAATAAGATAGTCCAACAAACAACTGAGAGCCAATTCCCTAGATCAAGAGCAAGAGCCCCCTCACCAGTGTCAGTTAACCTCCCTTGAGGCCCACTCGCATCTGGAAATTTTGCTTGCGTCTGGAAGCAAATATCGACCAAGCAGCTGCTCGTAAATATGTTAGTGTAATATTATTATTATTATTAATATATGTTAGTGTAAACTTGTTATCTAGTGTTTGTATGCATTTGTAAGTGGAAAAAAAGGGTGTTCCACTTTACGGCGGTTTCCGCTTTACGGCGGTAGCCTGGAACTTAACCAGCCGTATAAGTGGGGCCTGTATAAAGGCAAAGGGGATAAAAGAGAGTGCAAAAATTATAGGGGGATAAGTCTGTTGAGTGTACCTGGTAAAGTGTATGGTAGAGTTATAATTGAAAGAATTAAGAGTAAGACGGAGAATAGGATAGCAGATGAACAAGGAGGCTTTAGGAAAGGTAGGGGGTGTGTGGACCAGGTGTTTACAGTGAAACATATAAGTGAACAGTATTTAGATAAGGCTAAAGAGGTCTTTGTGGCATTTATGGATTTGGAAAAGGAGTATGACAGGGTGGATAGGGGGGCAATGTGGCAGATGTTGCAAGTGTATGGTGTAGGAGGTAGGTTACTGAAAGCAGTGAAGAGTTTTTACGAGGATAGTGAGGCTCAAGTTAGAGTATGTAGGAAAGAGGGAAATTTTTTCCCAGTAAAAGTAGGCCTTAGACAAGGATGTGTGATGTCACCGTGGTTGTTTAATATATTTATAGATGGGGTTGTAAGAGAAGTAAATGCGAGGGTCTTGGCAAGAGGCGTGGAGTTAAAAGATAAAGAATCACACACAAAGTGGGAGTTGTCACAGCTGCT
>NC_091349.1:22227830-22360330 GCF_038502225.1 Cherax quadricarinatus
AAGAAAAACTTTATAAAACTGGGTTGCTTAAATGTGCGTGGATGTAGTGCGGATGACAAGAAACAGATGATTGCTGATGTTATGAATGAAAAGAAGTTGGATGTCCTGGCCCTAAGCGAAACAAAGCTGAAGGGGGTAGGAGAGTTTCAGTGGGGGGAAATAAATGGGATTAAATCTGGAGTATCTGAGAGAGTTAGAGCAAAGGAAGGGGTAGCAGTAATGTTAAATGATCAGTTATGGAAGGAGAAAAGAGAATATGAATGTGTAAATTCAAGAATTATGTGGATTAAAGTAAAGGTTGGATGCGAGAAGTGGGTCATAATAAGCGTGTATGCACCTGGAGAAGAGAGGAATGCAGAGGAGAGAGAGAGATTTTGGGAGATGTTAAGTGAATGTATAGGAGCCTTTGAACCAAGTGAGAGAGTAATTGTGGTAGGGGACTTGAATGCTAAAGTAGGAGAAACTTTTAGAGAGGGTGTGGTAGGTAAGTTTGGGGTGCCAGGTGTAAATGATAATGGGAGCCCTTTGATTGAACTTTGTATAGAAAGGGGTTTAGTTATAGGTAATACATATTTTAAGAAAAAGAGGATAAATAAGTATACACGATATGATGTAGGGCGAAATGACAGTAGTTTGTTGGATTATGTATTGGTAGATAAAAGACTGTTGAGTAGACTTCAGGATGTACATGTTTATAGAGGGGCCACAGATATATCAGATCACTTTCTAGTTGTAGCTACACTGAGAGTAAAAGGTAGATGGGATACAAGGAGAATAGAAGCATCAGGGAAGAGAGAGGTGAAGGTTTATAAACTAAAAGAGGAGGCAGTTAGGGTAAGATATAAACAGCTATTGGAGGATAGATGGGCTAATGAGAGCATAGGCAATGGGGTCGAAGAGGTATGGGGTAGGTTTAAAAATGTAGTGTTAGAGTGTTCAGCAGAAGTTTGTGGTTACAGGAAAGTGGGTGCAGGAGGGAAGAGGAGCGATTGGTGGAATGATGATGTAAAGAGAGTAGTAAGGGAGAAAAAGTTAGCATATGAGAAGTTTTTACAAAGTAGAAGTGATGCAAGGAGGGAAGAGTATATGGAGAAAAAGAGAGAGGTTAAGAGAGTGGTGAAGCAATGTAAAAAGAGAGCAAATGAGAGAGTGGGTGAGATGTTATCAACAAATTTTGTTGAAAATAAGAAAAAGTTTTGGAGTGAGATTAACAAGTTAAGAAAGCCTAGAGAACAAATGGATTTGTCAGTTAAAAATAGGAGAGGAGAGTTATTAAATGGAGAGTTAGAGGTATTGGGAAGATGGAAGGAATATTTTGAGGAATTGTTAAATGTTGATGAAGATAGGGAAGCTGTGATTTCGTGTATAGGGCAAGGAGGAATAACATCTTGTAGGAGTGAGGAAGAGCCAGTTGTGAGTGTGGGGGAAGTTCGTGAGGCAGTAGGTAAAATGAAAGGGGGTAAGGCAGCTGGGATTGATGGGATAAAGATAGAAATGTTAAAAGCAGGTGGGGATATAGTTTTGGAGTGGTTGGTGCAATTGTTTAATAAATGTATGGAAGAGGGTAAGGTACCTAGGGATTGGCAGAGAGCATGCATAGTTCCTTTGTATAAAGGCAAAGGGGATAAAAGAGAGTGCAAAAATTATAGGGGGATAAGTCTGTTGAGTGTACCTGGTAAAGTGTATGGTAGAGTTATAGTTGAAAGAATTAAGAGTAAGACGGAGAATAGGATAGCAGATGAACAAGGAGGCTTTAGGAAAGGTAGGGGGTGTGTGGACCAGGTGTTTACAGTGAAACATATAAGTGAACAGTATTTAGATAAGGCTAAAGAGGTCTTTGTGGCATTTATGGATTTGGAAAAGGCGTATGACAGGGTGGATAGGGGGGCAATGTGGCAGATGTTGCAAGTGTATGGTGTAGGAGGTAGGTTACTGAAAGCAGTGAAGAGTTTTTACGAGGATAGTGAGGCTCAAGTTAGAGTATGTAGGAAAGAGGGAAATTTTTTCCCAGTAAAAGTAGGCCTTAGACAAGGATGTGTGATGTCACCGTGGTTGTTTAATATATTTATAGATGGGGTTGTAAGAGAAGTAAATGCGAGGGTCTTGGCAAAAGGCGTGGAGTTAAAAGATAAAGAATCACACACAAAGTGGGAGTTGTCACAGCTGCTCTTTGCTGATGACACTGTGCTCTTGGGAGATTCTGAAGAGAAGTTGCAGAGATTGGTGGATGAATTTGGTAGGGTGTGCAAAAGAAGAAAATTAAAGGTGAATACAGGAAAGAGTAAGGTTATGAGGATAACAAAAAGATTAGGTGATGAAAGATTGAATATCAGATTGGAGGGAGAGAGTATGGAGGAGGTGAACGTATTCAGATATTTGGGAGTGGACGTGTCAGCGGATGGGTCTATGAAAGATGAGGTGAATCATAGAATTGATGAGGGAAAAAGAGTGAGTGGTGCACTTAGGAGTCTGTGGAGACAAAGAACTTTGTCCTTGGAGGCAAAGAGGGGAATGTATGAGAGTATAGTTTTACCAACGCTCTTATATGGGTGTGAAGCGTGGGTGATGAATGTTGCAGCGAGGAGAAGGCTGGAGGCAGTGGAGATGTCATGTCTGAGGGCAATGTGTGGTGTGAATATAATGCAGAGAATTCGTAGTTTGGAAGTTAGGAGGAGGTGCGGGATTACCAAAACTGTTGTCCAGAGGGCTGAGGAAGGGTTGTTGAGGTGGTTCGGACATGTAGAGAGAATGGAGCGAAACAGAATGACTTCAAGAGTGTATCAGTCTGTAGTGGAAGGAAGGCGGGGTAGGGGTCGGCCTAGGAAGGGTTGGAGGGAGGGGGTAAAGGAGGTTTTGTGTGCGAGGGGCTTGGACTTCCAGCAGGCATGCTTGAGCGTGTTTGATAGGAGTGAATGGAGACAAATGGTTTTTAATACTTGACGTGCTGTTGGAGTGTGAGCAAAGTAACATTTATGAAGGGATTCAGGGAAACCGGCAGGCCGGACTTGAGTCCTGGAGATGGGAAGTACAGTGCCTGCACTCTGAAGGAGGGGTGTTAATGTTGCAGTTTAAAAACTGTAGTGTAAAGCACCCTTCTGGCAAGACAGTGATGGAGTGAATGATGGTGAAAGTTTTTCTTTTTCGGGCCACCCTGCCTTGGTGGGAATCGGCCGGTGTGATAATAAAAAAAAAAAAAAATATATATATATATATATATATATATATATATAGTCCCTTGTATAGTCCCTTTATATAAAGGGAAAGGGGACAAAAGAGATTGTAAAAGTTATAGAGGAATAAGTTTACTGAGTATACCAGGAAAAGTATACGGTAGAGTTATAATTGAAAGAATTAGAGGTAAGACAGAATGTAGAATTGCGGATGAGCAAGGAGGCTTCAGAGTGGGTAGGGGATGTGTAGATCAAGTGTTTACATTGAAGCATATATGTGAACAGTATTTAGATAAAGGTAGGGAAGTTTTTATTGCATTTATGGATTTAGAAAAGGCATATGATAGAGTGGATAGAGGAGCAATGTGGCAGATGTTGCAAGTTTATGGAATAGGTGGTAAGTTACTAAATGCTGTAAAGAGCTTTTATGAGGATAGTGAGGCTCAGGTTAGGGTGTGTAGAAGAGAGGGAGAATACTTCCCGGTAAAAGTAGGTCTTAGACAGGGATGTGTAATGTCACCATGGTTGTTTAATATATTTATAGATGGGGTTGTAAAAGAAGTAAATGCTAGGGTGTTCGGGAGAGGGGTGGGATTAAATTATGGGGAATCAAATTCAAAATGGGAATTGACATAGTTACTTTTTGCTGATGATACTGTGCTTATGGGAGATTCTAAAGAAAAATTGCAAAGGTTAGTGGATGAGTTTGAGAATGTGTGTAAAGGTAGAAAGTTGAAAGTGAACATAGAAAAGAGTAAGGTGATGAGGGTATCAAATGATTTAGATAAAGAAAAATTGGATATCAAATTGGGGAGGAGGAGTATGGAAGAAGTGAATGTTTTCAGATACTTGGGAGTTGACGTGTCGGCGGATGGATTTATGAAGGATGAGGTTAATCATAGAATTGATGAGGGAAAAAAGGTGAGTGGTGCGTTGAGGTATATGTGGAGTCAAAAAACGTTATCTATGGAGGCAAAGAAGGGAATGTATGAAAGTATAGTAGTACCAACACTCTTATATGGATGTGAAGCTTGGGTGGTAAATGCAGCAGCGAGGAGACGGTTGGAGGGAGTGGAGATGTCCTGTCTAAGGGCAATGTGTGGTGTAAATATTATGCAGAAAATTCGGAGTGTGGAAATTAGGAGAAGGTGTGGAGTTAATAAAAGCATTAGTCAGAGGGCAGAAGAGGGGTTGTTGAGGTGGTTTGGTCATTTAGAGAGAATGGATCAAAGTAGAATGACATGGAAAGCATATAAATCTATAGGGGAAGGAAAGAGGGGTAGGGGTCGTCCTCGAAAGGGTTGGAAAGAGGGGGTAAAGGAGGTTTTGTGGGCGAGGGGCTTGGACTTCCAGCAAGCATGCATGAGCGTGTTAGATAGGAGTGAATGGAGACGAATGATACTTGGGACCTGACGATCTGTTGGAGTGTGAGCAGGGTAATATTTAGTGAAGGGATTCAGGGAAACCGGTTATTTTCTTATAGTCGGACTTGAGTCCTGGAAATGGGAAGTACAGTGCCTGCACTTTAAAGGAGGGGTTTGGGATATTGGCAGTTTGGAGGGATATTTTGTGTATCTTTATACGTATATGCTTCTAAACTGTTGTATTCTGAGCACCTCTGCAAAAGCAGTGATAATGTGTGAGTGTGGTGAAAGTGTTGAATGATGATGAAAGTATTTTCTTTTTGGGGATTTTCTTTCTTTTTTGGGTCACCCTGCCTCGGTGGGAGACGACCAACTTGTTGAAAATATATATATTTATATATATATATATTATATATATATATATATATATATATATATATATATATATATAATTGTCATAACTAGCCATCATCTCCACAAAAATATTGTGATCCTTGTAAGCCATTCTGACAAGTAGTTCATTAAAAATGTCAGAGTAGTAAATGTGATATTTTTCACAATCAGAAATTTTACATTTGAATATATATGTATACTCTGGACAGTGCTGACCAGGGGTGAAAGTTACCTAATCTGGCAAACCTGGCTTTATATGTTATTTTAAAGAGAGAGAAGCTTAGATTATCTGAATATATGTAGTATTTTCATTAAAAATACATTAATTAATTTTTTTGCATATAAAATACATTATTCAAAAATATTCAACTTCAGCCTTACCAGGACTGAGCCAGAAGATTTCACTGCCATCTGCCACACATCCTACACATTCATGATCTCTAGTTGTGATTGGATTGCCTTGAATTGCATTTATTGTTTCAGTGAATGGAATGGGATTAATTTGTTTCAAGTCAGTTTGTTCAGCTTTCTGCAATATTTGAAACCAAAGCATTGATATCTCAAATTCATAGGATTTCGCATAAATCAGACTCATTCCAGGAATTACAAGAAGCCATAAAATATATCTTCTTTCCATGTTTACTTTTCATATTCACCATTATCATAAGAATGTAACACTGCAGATTTCATTTTCAATATTTCACAAACAATATCTGTAGTGAACAAGGCCCACTTGTTCATGTTACCTCTGTTCATATTATTGTTGATGGAATTGTGATAAAAAATAATAATAATCATATACAGTTTTTGTTAATTTATTTATTCATTTATTTTATTTCTTTGTTCATTGATTTATTTACTGAAACATCAATTATTTATGACTAGTTTGGGAGTTAACTTGACTCTATTATCAGACATTTTACGAAATTCTAGATCAGTTATAAAGAACCTGATCTTAACTTATTCTAAATATTATGTTGTTATAAGTATTAAGGAAAAATATTAAAATAAAAACTGGTAATAGAATAAGTTATTTTGTTTCTAGTATTTTATTTTTATTTTCTTTATATACGAGATATTGGAACACAGTAAAGCTCATCCGTTCGTAAGTCATAAGTCGATGTTGTCAGTCCATCAATCTTGAAAAGAATACAGTATTTGTGCAAAGAAGTAGCTTATATACTGTAGGCAGGAGAGGTGCAGCAGTCGTAGGTGGCGTCACATTTGTCCAGTGTGGAAGTAGGCCATGCCCAAGGGTTAGGCAAGTGAAGAATTCCCTGTATTAACCCTTTCAGGGTCCGTGCCGTAGATCTACAGCTTTACGTTGAGGGTCCAAACCATAGATCTACGCCAAAATTCTAGCAGCGTCAAATTTACCGCGAGAAGGCTGGTAGGCCTACATTTGAGAGAATGGGTCTGGGTGGTCAGTGTGCACACTATAGAAAAAATCTGGATGCCCACATGGCATTGTGGGAACGCTGCCAGAGTAGCTTTGTTCATCATGCTTGGCGGCAAGGAAGCTCTCACTCCCCACTCACTCTCCGGGCGAATTCTGACTCTCCTCTTCACAACTTACAGTTCTAAGAGTGATGGAAGTGGAGCTGAAGAGGAATTCTATGTTTTTGAACAATATGGTACCATTGTACCATATAGTTCAATGGTACCATATTGTTCAAAAACCATATGGTACCATTGTACCATATGGTACAATGGTACCATATGGTACATTGATGCCATGTCATACAATGGTATCATATGGTACAATGCACCATATGGTACAGTGTACCATATGGTACATTGTACCATATGGTACATTATACCATATGGTATATTGTATCATATGGTACAGGGTACAGGGACCCTAATGGAAATAAGGCTGTCTGACTTTTTTGGGTTATCCTAGGTTCTCCAAGCATATGCTGCTAAGTATGATATTCTATGTAACTTTATTTGTGTATAACTAAATAAACTTACTTATGGTGCCACATGCACTTGAGTAAGTTTATTCAGGTGTACAGAAATACAATTACACGGATTATTATATGTAGCAGCATATGTATAAAATCCTAAGATAACCCAAATAAGTCAGGGTGACTTATTTCCATGGGGATCCTTGTATCTGTACCATTTTGTGTCCTGTACTGTATGGTACCCTGTACAATATGGTACCTTGTGCCATATGGTACCCTGTGCCATATGGTACCCTGTACCATATGGTACCCTGCACCATATGTTTTCCTGTACTGCATGGTACCCTATACCATATAGTACAATGTACCATATGGTACCCTGTAACATATGATACTGTGTACCATATGGTCAATAGGAGGTGCTGGTGCCACGAGACACCAGCCAAGACTGAGTGAGTGGCAACGCAAGCTAGCTACTGACTCAGCAGTTTCCAAGACAAAGCGCTTTGTCATCCACCTCAAGGAACATGTCGAGTTCCTGTATATATGTAAATATATAATAAAACATTACTAATATACATCATTTTTGCATATTTTTGTTGTAAACAATTATTGTAAACAAAATAATGATGAAAATATAAGTTGGTTTATTGTGTTGAATACAACAGTACCATATAGTACCTTATGGTACAATGAACCATATTCTATCTTTGTACTGTATGGTACAATGTACCATATTGGTACCATTGCACCATATGGTACCATATGGTACCATTGCACCATATGGTACCATAAGGTACCATTGCACCATATGGTACCATTGTATCATATGGTACCATTGTACCAAATGGTGCCATTGTACCATATTCTACCATATGGTACCATTGTATCAAATGGTACCATTGTATCATATGGTACCATTGTATCATATGGTACCATTGAGTCATGTGCCAGTGTACAATATTGTACCATATGGTGCCATTGTACCATATGGTGCAGTTGTACTATATGGTACCATTGCACCCTGTGGCACCATTGTACCATATGGTACTATATGGTACCGTTGTATTCAACACAATAACCGCACTAATATTTTCATCATTTTGTTTACAATAAACTTGTAAACAAGTTTTGTAAGCAATATAATGCTAAACAGATTAGTGCAGTTATTGTGTTGAATACAATGAGTGTACACTTATACATTATACATTATATTGGGCTCACAGGCCACAAAAGTTACTAGAAAAAGAAAAAATTAGAAAAGAAAAGAAAAAAGTGTAATAAACGTAAAATAAAAAAATGCTATTTAGCGGAAGTCACTGATGTTGCCGCCACCCGGTCATTTTTGGGTCAAATTCCTGCCGCTGTATCTCAGTAAGTACTGATCAGAATTTTTTTTTTTGTTTTATTACCTTCACAAAAATATTATCTTTAATTCTGTAAGAAAAAAGAACTTTTTTTTTTTTTTTTCAAAATTTCTTGGACACTTGGGCACCCCTTCAGATTTTGGCCTTGGACCCTGAAAGGGCTAAGATCCCAAGACGTTGCTGTGTCTGACAGGAATGTAGATGAATGGTCCTTTTCAAGATTGATGGACTGACAACATCGACTTCAAAGCTGAGGTACTCATTACCTCAAACTCCTCCTGTTCTTCACCATTCTCCTTTGTATGAACTGATGAAGCCACTGTGTGGCAAAACATTTCCTCAATAAAGATACCCAAGTGTTGAATATGTGTCTAATTTTTTCCCACTGGTATTCATTGTCCTTCTTATAGTTCTTCCTGAAGAAAGTTTGTCCTGGGCTTCATTGCTTGTTCTTGCTTTCTTACTTTTTACAGGGTATATTCTTTTCTTTCCTCAGTTTCTCTTTCAGTTTCCTCCTTTATTTGCATATCCAAGATGTTTATTTTTGTCTCATTTATTGCCTTCTCCAGAGTATGTTCTTTGTTTTATGCTTTCTTCACTGTATATTTCCTTGCTTGTTCTTTCTTTTTTACCTTTTTTAAGTGTATGTTCTTTTTCCGTGTATTTTCTCTTTTATTTCCTGCCTGCCTTCAGTATTTTTCTTTCTTTGCCTTTGCATGAGTTGCCTCATGTTTCCTTTTTTTTTTTTCAATTCTTCCTTGTGTTGTTATTCCTGCTTTCTTATATTTCATTTTTCACTGGTCGATAGATACTCAGGTGAACAGAGGTTGGTCCATACATACTCAGGTGAACAGAAGCTGGTCCATAGATACTCAGGTGAACAAAGGCTGGTCTATAGGTATTCAGGTAAACAGAGGCTGGTCCATAGGTACTCAGGTGAACAGAGGCTGGTCAATAGATGCTCAGGTGAACAGAGGCTGGTCCATAGGTACTCAGGCAAACAGAAGCTGGTTCATAGGTACTCAGGTAAACAGAGGCTAGTCAATAGGTGCTCAGGTGAATAGAGGCTGGTCCATAGGTATTCAGGTGAAAAGAGGCTGGTCCATAGATACTCAGGTGAAAAGAGGCTGGTCCATAGGTACTCAAACAGAGACTGGTCCATAGGTACTCAAACAGAGACTGGTTCATAGGTACTCAGGTGAACAGAGGCTGGTCAGTAGGTGCTCATGTGAACAGAGTAAGTAAGTAAGTTTATTCAGGTATACACAAATACAGTTACATAGAATTATCATACATAGCAGCATATGTGTAGAGAACCTAGGATAACCCAAAAAAGTCAGACTGAGTGAGGTTGGTCAATAGATACTCAGGTGAAAAGAGGCTGGTCCATAGCTACTCAAGTAAACAGAGGCTGGCCCATAGGTACTCAGGTGAACAGAGGCTGGTAATGTTATGCCAGAAATATCTCTGGGAAGCACCATGGCTCAACAGGCACATACCAGGGAACTAATGAGGCTTTGTGAAAAGTACTCTTTAAACCAACAGGTAACTGATCCCACCAGAAATGAAAATACCCTGAATTTGATATTCACAAACAATGAGGAACTGATCAGAGACATAACAGTTTACAAAACTATTTACTCTGACCATAACATTATAGAGGTTCTAACTAGTATTAACTCAGGGGTGGGAACTGCATCACTAATGTTAGAGATGGGATGTTCAGTAAGTTTAATTTTAACAACCATAGAATTGACTGGGAAAAAATAAACCAAGAGCTATCAGACACCCTGGGAATCAGACATGAGCACCCTAAATCCCCACCAGTGCCTAGAGAAGCTGAATACAGAAGCATGCAATGTATGTATGAAACATGTGCCATTGAGGAAACCCAGAAGAAGATCAGATATAGAGAGAGCACATAGGAGATGGTACAGAAGAAGAAAACGGGTTACTGAACTGCTTAAAAACACAAATATGCTACAACAGAGGAAAGATAGACTTAGCAGAGAGATCACTGAATTAGAGCGAAAACTTAGGATGTCATACCTCACAGAAGAAGTACAAAGGGAACAAAGGGCCATACAGGATATTGCAAGAAACCCAAAATATTTCTATTCCTACACAAAATCCAAGCTAAGAACTACCAGTAGAATTGGACCACTACTGAGAGAAGACTCGTATACTGATGATGAACAGGAAATGAGTGAAATCCTAAAAGAACAGTATGAGTCGGTGTTCAGCAACCCACTAAATGACAGCAAAATAGAAAACGCAGAAATATTTTTCACTCCAGAAGGCCGCACAGATCAACTTACTGACAGTACAAATCCCATAGATTTTGAAAAAGAAATGAAAAACATGCCCACTCACTCAGCGCCTGGATCAGATTCATGGAATGCTCTATTTATAAAGAAGTGCAAAGTACCACTAGCATGAGCCCTCAGTATTCTTTGGAAAAAGAGCTGAGATCTAGGTGAAATACCAGAGGCCTTAAAGAGTGCAGACACATCTCCTTTACATAAGGGAGGTCGTAGAGCACTAGCTAAAAATTACAGATCAGTAGCCGTAACCTCTAACATCATAAAAATTTTCGAAAAAGTGATGAGACTGCAGGTTACAAATTTCATGGACCAGCACAACCAACATAACCCGAACCAGCATGGTTTCAGAGCAGGACGATCATGTCTGTCACAGCTACTGAACCATTATGACAGAATTATGGAGGCACTGGAAATTACCAAAATGCAGATGTGATTTACGCAGATTTTGCAAAAGCGTTTGACAAATGCAATCATGGAATGATAGCACACAAAATGAAGGCCATGGGCATCACTGGGAAGGTAGACAGATGGATTTTTGGTTTCCTAACACACAGAACACAAAAAGCAGTAGTGAACAGGGCAAGATCCAGCATCAACGAGGTCAAAAGCTCAGTGCCCCAGGGCACTGTCCTGGCACCTCTGTTGTTCCTCATCCTCATAGCAGACATAGACAAAAACACCCAGCACACTTTTGTATCATCATTTGCAGATGTCACTAAAATAAGCATGGAAGTCACTACAGTAGAGGACACTGAAAAAGTACAGGAAGACATAAACAGGATTTTCCAGTGGGCAGTGGAGAACAACATGACGTTCAATGGTGATAACTTCCAGCTGCTTAGGTATGGAAAGAATGAAGAACTCAAAAGGAGCACTATATACAAAACTCAAGAGGGTCACCAAATAGAACATAAGGAACACGTAAAAGACCTAGGAATAATTATGTCAGCGGACCTTTACCTGGAGTTTACCTGGAGAGAGTTTCAGGGGTCAACGCCCCCGCGGCCCGGACTGTGACCAGGCCTCCTGGTGGATCAGAGCCTGATCAACCAGGCTGATGCTGCTGGCTGCACGCAAACAAACGTACGAGCCACAGCCCGGCTGATCAGGAACTGACTTTAGGTGCTTGTCCAGTGCCAGCTTGAAGACTGCCAGGGGTCTGTTGGTAATCCCCCTTATGTGTGCTGGGAGGCAGTTGAACAGTCTCGGGCCCCTGACACTTATTGTATGGTCTCTTAACGTGCTAGTGACACCCCTGCTTTTCATTGGGGGGATGGTGCATCGTCTGCCAAGTCTTTTGCTTTCGTAGTGAGTGATTTTCGTGTGCAAGTTCGGTACTAGACCCTCTAGGATTTTCCAGGTGTATATAATCATGTATCTCTCCCGCCTGCATTCCAGGGAATACAGGTTTAGTAACCTCAAGCGCTCCCAGTAATTGAGGTGTTTTATCTCCGTTATGCGCGCCGTGAAAGTTCTCTGTACATTTTCTAGGTCGGCAATTTCACCTGCCTTGAAAGGTGCTGTTAGTGTGCAGCAATACTCCAGCCTAGATTGAACAAGTGACCTGAAGAGTGTCATCATGGGCTTGGCCTCCCTAGTTTTGAAGGTTCTCATTATCCATCCTGTCATTTTTCTAGCAGATGCGATTGATACAATGTTATGGTCCTTGAAGGTGAGATCCTCCGACATGATCACTCCCAGGTCTTTGACGTTGGTGTTTCGCTCTATTTTGTGGCCAGAATTTGTTTTGTACTCTGATGAAGATTTAATTTCCTCATGTTTACCATATCTGAGTAATTGAAATTTCTCATCGTTGAACTTCATATTGTTTCCTGCAGCCCACTGAAAGATTTGGTTGATGTCCGCTTGGAGCCTTGCAGTGTCTGCAATGGAAGACACTGTCATGCAGATTCGGGTGTCATCTGCAAAGGAAGACACGGTGCTGTGGCTGACATCCTTGTCTATGTCGGATATGAGGATGAGGAACAAGATGGGAGCGAGTACTGTGCCTTGTGGAACAGAGGTTTTCACCGTGGCTGCCTCGGACTTTACTCTGTTGACGACTACTCTCTGTGTTCTGTTAGCGAGGAAATTATAGATCCATCGACCGACTTTTCCTGTTATTCCTTTAGCACGCATTTTGTGCGCTATTACGCCATGGTCACACTTGTCGAAGGCTTTTGCAAAGTCTGTATATATTACATCTGCATTCTTTTTGTCTTCTAGTGCATTTAGGACCTTGTCGTAGTGTTCCAATAGTTGAGACAGACAGGAGCGACCTGTTCTAAACCCATGTTGCCCTGGGTTGTGTAACTGATGGGTTTCTAGATGGGTGATGATCTTGCTTCTTAGGACCCTTTCAAAGATTTTTATGATATGGGATGTTAGTGCTATTGGTCTGTAGTTCTTTGCTGTTGCTTTACTGCCCCCTTTGTCGAGTGGGGCTATGTCTGTTGTTTTTAGTAACTGTGCGACGACCCCCGTGTCCATACTCCCTCTCCATAGGATGGAAAAGGCTCGTGATAGGGGCTTCTTGCAGTTCTTGATGAACACAGAGTTCCATGAGTCTGGCCCTGGGGCAGAGTGCATGGGCATGTCATTTATCGCCTGTTCAAAGTCATTTGGCGTCAAGATAACATTGGATCGACTTGTGTTAATCAAATTTTGTGGCTCTCATAAAAAATTCATTTTGATCTTCGACTCTCAGTCTGGTTAGCGGCTTGCTAAAAACTGAGTCATATTGGGACTTGAGTAGCTCACTCATTTCCTTGCTGTCATCTGTGTAGGACCCATCTTGTTTAAGTAGGGGCCCAATACTGGACGTTGTTCTCGATTTTGATTTGGCATAGGAGAAGAAATACTTTGGGTTTCTTTCGATTTCATTTATGGCTTTTAGTTCTTCCCGCGATTCCTAACTCCTAAAGGATTCTTTTAGCTTAAGTTCGATGCTTGCTATTTCTCTGACCAGTGTCTCCCTACGCATTTCAGATATATTGACCTCTTTTAGCCGCACTGTTATTCTTTTCCGTCGCCTGTAAAGGGAGCGCCTGTGTCTTTCTATTTTACATCTACTCCTCCTTTTTCTTAGAGGAATAAGCCTTGTGCATACATCGAGTGCCACCGAGTTAATCTGTTCTAGGCATAAGTTGGGGTCTGTGTTGCTTAGTATATCTTCCCAGCTTATATCAGTTAGGACTTGGTTTACTTGGTCCCACTTTATGTTTTTGTTATTGAAGTTGAATTTGGTGAATGCTCCCTCGTGACTAGTCTCATTATGTCGGTCTGGGGCTCCACGCATACATGCCTGAACCTCAATTATGTTGTGATCTGAGTATATTGTTTTTGATATGGTGACATTTCTTATCAGATCATCATTGTTAGTGAAGATGAGGTCTAGTGTATTCTCCAGTCTAGTAGGCTCTATTATTTGCTGGTTTAAATTGAATTTTGTGCAGAGATTTAAAAGCTCGTGTGAGTGTGAGTTTTCATCAGAGCTGCCTCCTGGTGTTATTACTGCAACAATATTATTTGCTATATTCCTCCATTTTAGGTGCCTTAAGTTGAAATCCCCCAGGAGCAAGATGTTGGGTGCAGGAGCTGGAAGATTTTCCAGACAGTGGTCAATTTTTAACAGCTGTTCCTGGAATTGCTGGGATGTTGCATCCGGAGGCTTGTAGACTACCACAATGACTAGGTTTTGGTTCTCGATCTTTACTGCTAAAACTTCCACTACATCATTTAAGGCATTAAGCAGTTCTGTGCAAACAAGTGACTCTGCAATGTACAGGCCAACCCCCCCCTTTTGCCTGTTCACTCTGTCACATCTGTATAGGTTGTAACCTGGGATCCATATTTTGTTGTCCAAGTGATCCTTTATGTGGGTCTCAGTGAAAGCCGCGAATGTTGCCTTTGCCTCTGCAAGCAGTCCACGGATGAAAGGTATTTTGTTGTTTGTTGCTGGCTTTAGACCCTGTATATTTGCAAAGAAGAATGTTATCGGACTGGTGGTATTGTTGGTACTGGGGGGGGATTTTTTTTCCGGCATTAGTATCTGTATCTGTTGGTTTGGAGTGGAGGCCATTGACTGTGGTTCCACTCCAGGAATGACTGGATTTGGTGTACGATTTCTGCCATTTCCTGCCAGTTTTTTTTCCTTCCTGGCACTAAAAAACCTCTCCCTCTTGAGTGGCTGTGGCTACCCAGGTTTTCCCATGGCCTGGATGTTTTGTATCTTTTTGTCCCCTTTAGATGGTATGCCTGGCAATTTAAGTTATAGCACAGTCTTTCCTGTACTGAAGAGATACACAGTTCAGGGTGAAAAAGCTTACAGGAAGGGAGTTTGCATTTTCCTGTTGTCATATGGGCATGGCATTTTCTAGGGTGGTCATAGTTGCACGTCCCATCTGTTTTTCCAGATTTCCCATGCCAGCAGATACCAAGTGCATAGTATGTGCACAGGCTTGGTTTCCGTTTGCCTTGGGTTTCTGTGACTGTATTCCCTGTTGGTGCATGTTTCCCTGTCTTACTTCTATCCTCCCTAGCACCAACAATGGAGCTCCCACCAGTTGTTTTTGGTAATATATCCTCACTATTGCTAGTGGAGTCTTCTTGTTTGCTATTTCCTGCGGTATTTCTAGTTTGCAATATTGGTTTTATCTTATCTTTGACTACACTTGTTTCCCTACTATGGCTCCTGTCCCCTATGAGGTCATTTATATGTATTCCTTCCTGCGTATAATTCCCGACTACCTGGACAAAATCTCCAGCTTCACCATTACTGTCTCCCAGGACAGCATCTCCAGCTTCACCATTACTGTCTCCCAGGACAGCACCTCCAGCTTCACCATTACTGTCTCCCAGGACAGCACCTCCAGCTTCACCATTACTGTCTCCCAGGACAGCACTATCAGCCCCACATTTACTGACTACCAGGACTTCATCTCCAGCCTTACAGTTTCTGACTACATGGCCAGTATCAAGGGCAGTACCATTCAGCCCAGACTTTTTATGTTCCCATCTGTTGTAGAAAGCTTCCAGGTTTTCTATGAAACAGCTTTGATGTTATCCTCTTTTAACCCTTTGACTGTTTTCGACGTATAAATACGTCTTACGAGCCAATGTTTCTGACGTATATATACTCAATAATTCTAGCGGCTTCAAATCAAGCGGGAGAAAGCTGGTAGGCCCACATGTGAGAGAATGCGTCTGTGTGGTCAGTGTGCACCACATAAAAAAAATCCTGCAGCACACATTGCGTAATGAGAAAAAAAAAACTCTGATCGTTTTTTTGGAATAAAACGCCGACTTTGAGGTGTATTTTCGTATAGTATTTATCGTTGTATTCGCGTTTTCATGGTCTTAGGTGATAAAATGGAAAACATATTACAGAAATAGAGATGATTTTCATTACTTTTACGATGAAAACGACCTTGAAACTGAGCTCAAAGTAGCGGAAATGTTCGATTTTTACCAATGTTCAAGAGTAAATAAATCACACCACACGTCCAATACACGTCAACTGGGGAGTCTAATATTCTTTCACTAGTGCACTGATATTATTTATACCATTTTTACAATAATGCAGTCGTCTGCATAACAGTAAATTTTGTATTTTTTTGTATGAATAAAAAATCAAAATAGAAAGCAATAATAATATAAGAGGGGCCTAGAGATGTGACTAATGAACAGAGCATATGCTATTTTAGTGCCACGAATGTCTATCTTGTTTATTCTGGACCCTATTTTGAAATTGGCATCTTTTTTATTTTGCGTGAAATTGGCCAAATTGCCAATTTCTGACCATCATATTGGGTAGTCCAAATTAGTAAATTGGAGGTTTCTTGTACTCAGCTGATAGATAAAATGGAGTTCTAAAGAAATAGCTATGAGTTTGGTCAACTGGAACAATGGAATTGGCTGAAAATAGGGCTCAAAGTCGGCGAAATCGCCGATACGCATATGTCGCCGAGACCGCTAACTTCGCGGGAGCATAATTCCACGAGTTTTCGACCAAATTTCGAACTTTTGGTGTCATTACCATCGGGAAAAGATTCTCTATCATTTCATAAGAAAAAATAATTTTTTTTTTTTCAAAAATTGAGCGACATAGAATGACAGTTTCAGAGAGGGGCCTGAAACAGTCAAAGGGTTAATACCCTTGTGATTTTAGTCCACAGATTTATCTCATTTGGGCATACCCAAAAACACTTCCCTGTTTTAACACTGCTTGTAGGTAGTTCTTGGATATCTGCACAAGGGGCGTGACACCAATTTCCACAAAAATGACAATTTACCCATGGGGAAGCCCGTTTGTTTGACTGACCACAGACTACACACAGCTTCATAATGATTTGAATGGTTGATTTACTGCAATTCTACTAGCAACCTCTTGAATATTCTATTAATAACCTCCATAAATGAAGCTCTAGCTATTTGTATTTCTGTTTCTAACTGTTTTTGTATATTGGACAGCTTACCGTGCACGTTCCTGATTTATATTTAATGTTTGTGTTTATAAGGGCGCCTTCAACCCTATCTGTTTACAGTCTGCTTTATTGTCCAACGAAACCGTTTGAAACCTCAAGGGTTCGGACCAGTCAAGGGTTCGGACCAGTCGATCTGATCTGATCAGTGGGTCACTTATTTAAAACATACTGGTTGGTGATTTGAGCTAACACATGAAGGATCTACTGGAAATTATCTACCCGAGTAATATGTGATTTGATTGATACAAAAGTATAACTTGCGTGTTGAAGAAACCGGTGACTGCTGGCAACTCCTACAATGACGAACGGTTGACTTCAACCCTTGTTTATCAATCGCTGTATCTAGCTTTTCTATTTTTTTCCGTCTCCACCACAATAAATGCTATATTATCACTATAGTTGACTGGTAGAAATTTTGGAGGAAGGACGCTTTTTCTGTAGTAATAATTGCTTCTCGTTATGTATATTGCGACCGCTGGTAACTACAGGTTATATGAAATTCACAGTATACGTCTGGTATCTCAAGAAAAAAGAAACTAATGAAAGTCACTCCACTCCACTAAGTACCATTATAATATACTGGTTAGTTGCTACTACAACACTGTATTCTGCTATTCACTGGTATCACTAGATTATATGCGAGTACACTAGCAGGCCAGGAAGATTATTAAAAACAGCTGACCTGTGGTAAGTTTCTGGCGACTTCTGGCACCTGCCTCTATTGGCTTATCACTTCATTTACAAATTCACCTGTTTTCAAATGACACTTTAGCCTTTATCATCAATATACTAGGGAGCCACTGTAGTATACACTATACACTATGTATACTCAATGTTATCAGGGAGACTTTCTTTCCTCTGACACGAAAAGTTAAATTATTATTATTTTTTCCACGCGGGACACAGGCCTGATTCCCCTCTGGCAGTAAACTCTGCTAGGTAGTGCACACTAATTCTCCTTTTTTGACTCAGTATATAATGTTTTCCGCCCAAGATTGGTTCCAGGCGCTAGAGGGATGTATCGTATAGGATTGATGACACAAATTAAAGTTCTAGCACGTAAGAGCGACCGTGATAACACGAGAAAACCCGGAGCACAACGAGGCACGCTGGTACGCACCCACCCTTTGACTGTCGCAGGCCCCTTTCTGAAACTGTCATTCTATGTCGCAAAATATTCGAAAAAAAAAATTATTTTTTCTTATGAAAATGTTAAGATTATTTTTCCGAGTGTTTTAGTCCAAAAAAAAAAAAAAAAAAAATTTGCCATCAGTACTTACCAAGATATAGAGGCATGAAGTTTGCAGAAAATGAGCTGCGTTGGCAACAGCAGCGACTGCCGCTCACCCAGTAAATTTTAGTTTACTTGTATTTGAAAGTTTGTTGTTTTTTTCACTATTTTATTTTTTCACATAACCTATGTGGCCTATGAGACCAAAGTAAGGTGCAATGTACGTATATACACTCGTTGTATACAAAACAATAAGCACACAAACATAATTATCAATATATTGTTTGCAAAACTTGTTTACAAAAACAAACAATACAAAAAAATTTTTATTACTATTGTTCTATAATATATATACCAATGTACAGTCACTGAACATATTCCTAGAATTTCTGCAGCTTGTGGAACTCTGTGAAACATGTTTTCATACACATTGGTGTTTTACACTCTCACACATAAAACCAGTGTGTGTTCATTTTTGTGGACTTTTTTTTATGTGCAAAGACAAAACACCTCGTCTGAGCAGTTTTCTTCAAAGTATTAGCAGGCAGTTGTGTTAGGTAGTTATCCTAGGTAAATGGTCGTGTGTCATCATTCCTTCCTTCCTGCATTCCTTTCCTACCTTCCTTCCTTCCTACATTCTTTCGTCTCTCCTTACTTTCCTTCCTTTCATCTCGTCCTTCCTTCATTCCTGTCTTCCATTCTTCCTTCCTTCTGGTTTCTATAATATATATACACATATATAGTCACTGGATACTTTCATATAACTGCTATTATCTTCATTCAGCAAGCTTTTCTTGTGTTCAAGTGTGTGGCTTATAATTGTTTTGAGTCAGGAGTCGGCAGCTGTCAAAATGACATATTATCTCATTACTTACTCCCCTACCGCCTGTCAAAACAATGGGGTCGGATGCTGCTTCCCCTCCATTCTATCTAATTATCTTTCTCCCTCATTCTATCTCTTTCAATCTCTCTCTCTCTATCTGTCTGTCTAATGAGGCTTTGTGAAAAGTACTCTTTAAACCAACAGGTAACTGATCCCACCAGAAATGAAAATACCCTGAATTTGATATTCACAAACAATGAGGAACTGATCAGAGACATAACAGTTTACAAAACTATTTACTCTGATCATAACATTATAGAGGTTCTAACTAGTATTAACTCAGGGGTGGGAACTGCATCACTAATGTTAGAGATGGGATGTTCAGTAAGTTTAATTTTAACAACCATAGAATTGACTGGGAAAAAATAAACCAAGAGCTATCAGACACCCTGGGAATCAGACATGAGCACCCTAAATCCCCACCAGTGCCTAGAGAAGCTGAATACAGAAGCATGCAATGTATGTATGAAACATGTGCCATTGAGGAAACCCAGAAGAAGATCAGATATAGAGAGAGTGCATAGGAGATGGTACAGAAGAAGAAAACAGGTTACTGAACTGCTTAAAAACACAAATATGCTACAACAGAGGAAAGATAGACTTAGCAGAGAGATCACTGAATTAGAGCAAAAACTTAGGATGTCATACCTCACAGAAGAAGTACAAAGGGAACAAAGGGCCATACAGGATATTGCAAGAAACCCAAAATATTTCAATTCCTACACAAAATCCAAGCTAAGAACTACCAGTAGAATTGGACCACTACTGAGAGAAGACTCGTATACTGATGATGAATAGGAAATGAGTGAAATCCTAAAAGAACAGTATGAGTCGGTGTTCAGCAACCCACTAAATGACAGCAAAATAGAAAACGCAGAAATATTTTTCACTCCAGAAGGCCGCACAGATCAACTTACTGACAGTACAAATCCCATAGATTTTGAAAAAGAAATGAAAAACATGCCCACTCACTCAGCGCCTGGATCAGATTCATGGAATGCTCTATTTATAAAGAAGTGCAAAGTACCACTAGCATGAGCCCTCAGTATTCTTTGGAAAAAGAGCTGAGATCTAGGTGAAATACCAGAGGCCTTAAAGAGTGCAGACACATCTTCTTTACATAAGGGAGGTCGTAGAGCACTAGCTAAAAATTACAGACCAGTAGCCGTAACCTCTAACATCATAAAAATTTTCGAAAAAGTGATGAGACTGCAGGTTACAAATTTCATGGACCAGCACAACCAACATAACCCGAACCAGCATGGTTTCAGAGCAGGACGATCATGTCTGTCACAGCTACTGAACCATTATGACAGAATTATGGAGGCACTGGAAATTACCAAAATGCAGATGTGATTTACGCAGATTTTGCAAAGGCGTTTGACAAATGCAATCATGGAATGATAGCACACAAAATGAAGGCCATGGGCATCACTGGGAAGGTAGACAGATGGATTTTTGGTTTCCTAACACACAGAACACAAAAAGCAGTAGTGAACAGGGCAAGATCCAGCATCAACGAGGTCAAAAGCTCAGTGCCCCAGGGCACTGTCCTGGCACCTCTGCTGTTCCTCATCCTCATAGCAGACATAGACAAAAACACCCAGCACACTTTTGTATCATCATTTGCAGATGTCACTAAAACAAGCATGGAAGTCACTACAGTAGAGGACACTGAAAAAGTACAGGAAGATATAAACAGGATTTTCCAGTGGGCAGTGGAGAACACCATGATGTTCAATGGTGATAAGTTCCAGCTGCTTAGGTATGGAAAGAATGAAGAACTCAAAAGGAGCACTATATACAAAACTCAAGAGGGTCACCAAATAGAACATAAGGAACACATAAAAGACCTAGGAATAATTATGTCAGCGGACCTTTCTTTTAACCCTTTGACTGTCGCAGGCCCCTTTCTGAAACTGTCATTCTATGTCACAAAATATTCGAAAAAAAAAAATAATTTTTTCTTATGAAAATGTTAAGATTATTTTTCCGAGTGTTTTAGTCCAAAAAAAAAAAAAATTTGCCATCAGTACTTACCAAGATATAGAGGCATGAAATTTGCAGAAAATGAGTCGCGTATGGCAACAGCAGCGACTGCCGCTCACCCAATAAACTTTAGTTTACTTGTATTTGAAGGTTTGTTGTTTTTTTCACTATTTTATTTTTTCACATAACCTATGTGGCCTATGAGACCAAAGTAAGGTGCAATGTACATATATACACTCGTTGTATACAAAACAATAAGCACACAAACATAATTTTCAGTATATTGTTTACAAAACTTGTTTACAAAAACAAACAATCCAAAAAATTTTTTATTACTATTGTTCTATAATATATATACCAATGTACAGTCACTGAACATATTCCTAGAATTTCTGCAGCTTGTGGAACTCTGTGAAACATGTTTTGATACACATTGGTGTTTTACACTCTCACACATAAAACCAGTGTGTGTTCATTTTTGTGGACTTTTTTTTATGTGCAAAGACAAAACACCTCGTCTGAGCAGTTTTCTTCAAAGTATTAGCAGGCAGTTGTGTTAGGTAGTTATCCTAGGTAAATGGTCGTGTGTCATCATTCCTTCCTTCCTGCATTCCTTTCCTACCTTCCTTCCTACATTCTTTCGTCTCTCCTTACTTTCCTTCCTTTCATCTCGTCCTTCCTTCATTCCTGTCTTCCATTCTTCCTTCCTTCTGGTTTCTATAATATATATACACATATATAGTCACTGGATACTTTCATATAACTGCTATTATCTTCATTCAGCAAGCTTTTCTTGTGTTCAAGTGTGTGGCTTATAATTGTTTTGAGTCAGGAGTCGGCAGCTGTCAAAATGACATATTATCTCATTACTTACTCCCCCTACCGCCTGTCAAAACAATGGGGTCTGATGCTGCTTCCCCTCCATTCTATCTAATTATCTTTCTCCCTCATTCTATCTCTTTCAGTCTCTCTCTCTCTATCTGTCTGTCTATCTCTGTCTCACAGGTACACATAAATACAAGTATATATAGTGTAAATTACCTAGGATAACCCAAGAAACCCAGACAAAGTGCTATACTCTGCTTGAAGATGTGAGTAAACGTGATGATGACACAGTCTTGTGGCTCTCTCTGAGACAGAGAGCTAGAAGGATAGACAGGGAGGCTGGCAGACAGACAAATAGACAGAAATGTTTGTGTACCAGCAAAAACAAAGGGAGGGCAATGGTCATCTAATCTTTTCTTATCAGCTGCACCCTCCTCCACCCTCGTTTATGCTCATCAAACGTCATCTCTTATCAGATGTTATCTCCCCTTATCTTGTCACTGTCATGGGGTGGACTTTTTTTTTTTTCTTGCTTCAAGGGAACAATATTATTACATCTTCTTCTTCTTCTTCTTCTTCCTCTTCTTCCTCCTCTTCTCCCTCCTCTTATTCCTCCTCCTCCTCTTCCTCCTCCTCTTCTTCCTCCTCCTCCTCTTCTCCTTCTTCTTCTTCTCCTCCTCCTCTTCTTCCTCCTCCTCCTCCTCCTCCTCCTCCTCTTCTTCTCCTTCTTCTTCTTCTCCTCCTTCTTTTCCTTTTCCTTTTCCTCCTCCTTTTCCTTTTCCTCCTCCTCCTTTTCCTTTTCCTTTTCCTTTTCCTTTTCCTCCTTTTCCTTTTCCTATTCCTCCTCCTCCTCCTCCTCCTTTTCCTTTTCCTTTTCCTTTTCCTTTTCCTTCTCCTCCTCCTCCTCCTTTTCCTCCTCCTCCTCCTCCTCCTCCTTCTCCTCCTCCTCCTCCTCCTCCTCCTCCTCCTCCATTGCTTTTGGTCTCAAACTCCTGGAAATCATGAAATTGATCTTCACTGACACTTCCATCTGTGTTAGAGCATCAGTTGGGAAGAGAAGAGTCCCAGATTTGCTGGGGAGTCACATATTTCTTACAGCAAAGCATGCTGAAAAAGGATGACTGAAATGGCATTCCCACAATGCACCACTGGCTCCCCGATTTTTTTATATGGTGCACACTGACCATGGAGACCCATTCTCTCACATGTGGGCCTACCAGCTTTCTCCTCCTTGATTTGAAGCTGCTAGAATTTATGCGTATAAATGCGTCAGAAAGAGTGACACGTAAGACATATATATACGGCGTAAACAGTCAAAGGGTTAAAGACCATAACAAGACAAAAATCACGACAGCCAGGAATATGATGGGGTGGGTATTGAGAACTTTCAGAACTAGGGAAATAATGCCGATGGATAAATTTAGATTTAGAAAGGACATAGGTAAGTACTGGTTTTCTAACAGAGTTGTAGATGCGTGGAACAGTCTTTCCAGTGGGGTGATAGAGGCTAGGACCTTGGGTAGCTTTAAGAAGAGACTGGACAAATATATGAGTGGGAGGGGCTGGGTTTGATTGGTGTCATGGGGTACGGGAGTTATTTCTTGGGTAGCTTTAGGTAGATGTCGTTTTGATAAGGACCTGCCTCGTATGGGCCAGTAGGCCTTCTGCAGTGTTCCTACATTCTTATGTTCTTATGTTCTTATGGTGACACTTCAAATCGCTAGTGCTCCCTCACTTAGAATATTGCTCAATGCTGACGGCCCCATTCAAGGCAGGAGAAATATCGGAGCTGGAACAAATACAGAAATCGTTTACGGCTTACATTGAGCCAGTAAAGCACCTAAACTACTGGGAATGCCTGTAAGTCTTGAACATGTACTCATGTACATTCTTCTTAGCAAATATACAGGGTCTAAAGCCAGCAACAAACAACAAAATACCTTTCATCCGTGGACTGCTTGCAGAGGCAAAGGCAATGTTCGCAGCTGTCACTGAGACCCACATAAAGGATCACTTGGACAACGAAATATGGATCCCAGGTTACAACCTATACAGATGAGACAGTGAACAGGCAAAAGGGGGGGGGGGTTTGGCCTGTACATTGCAAAGTCACTTGTGTGCACAGAACTGCTGAATGCCTCAAATGATGTAGTGGAAGTTTTAGCAGTAAAGATCGAGAACCAAAACCTAGTCATTGTGGTAGTCTACAAGCCTCCGGATGCAACATCCCAGCAATTCCAGGAACAGCTGTTAAGAATTGACCACTGTCTGGAAAATCTGCCAGCTCCTGCACCAAACATCTTGCTCCTGGGGGATTTCAACTTAAGGCACCTAAAATGGAGGAATATAGCAAATAATATTGTTGCAGTAATAACACCAGGAGGCAGCTCTGATGAAAACTCACACTCACACGAGCTTTTAAATCTCTGCACAAAATTCATTTTAAACCAGCAAATAATAGAGCCTACTAGAATGGAGAATACACTAGACCTCATCTTCACTAACAATGATGATCTGATACGAAATGTCACCATATCAAAAACTATATACAGGAAGGCCCCGCTTTATGGCGTTTCACTTTACGGCGTTCTGCTAATATGGTCATTTCAAATTATGACCAAAACTCGCTATACGGCTCTCCCCACCTGACTTTCTAATACGGTCACCGCGCCCCACCTTGTTTGTTTACATTCTTCATGAGCTCAGTAAGCACTAAGTCTCTCCATTTTGTCTGGAAACTCCAAAATTTCAAATGTTTTTAAAAGTTATTTCATATTTTATATATACTCTGATAATTATACTTATGTATACCTGTACTTAAATAAACTTACATACTGTGCTGGCATGCAGGTACACATTAAAATCAGTAAGAGTGTCTTATGTCTCCAGACGTCATATTAGTAATGATAATAATCATCATCGTCTCATTTAAATGTCGTATATTACGTTAAATACACATTTTCATTAATCCATCTATGATATTTTTTCAAAATTATATAATAAACATGATACATAACATAAAAAGATGATAAATACACCCCACAATAGAATAAATAAACATAAATATGAGATATGGTAGCAGACGACTTGCACAAGTGATGCCATATTAGAAATGCTAATAATAATAATAATAATCACCGAGTCTTATTAAATGTTGTATATTACGTTAATATACACATTTTCATTAATCCATCCATGATATTTTTTCAAAATTACAGTGGACCCCCGCATACCACACGCATCGCATACCGTACAATCCGCATACCGCTCGCTTTTTTCGCAAAAATTTTGCCTCGCATACCGCCCAAAAACCTGCTCACCGTCCTTCATCCGAGACGCGTCCAATGTGCGGCCTGAGCCACGCTCACAAGTTCCGCCGGTGGCATTGTTTACCAGCCAGCCTCCGCAGTAACATCCAAGCATACAATCGGAACATTTCGTATTATTACAGTGTTTTTGGTGATTTTTTCTGGAAAATAAGTGACCCTGGGCCCCAAGAAAGCTTCTAGTGCCAACCCTACAGCAATAAGGGTGAGAATTACTATAGAGATGAAGAAAAAGATCATTGATAAGTATGAAAGTGGAGTGCGTGTCTCCGAGCTGGCCAGGTTGTATAATAAACCCCAATCAACCATCGCTACTATTGGTGGTACAGCTGCTGCTGTACCACCGTCAGCTGCTGCTGCACTGTCAGCTGCTGCTGCTGTTGTACCACCGTCAGCTGCTGCTGCTGCTGTAGCATCGTCTGCTGCTGCTGTAGCATCGTCTGCTGCTGCTGTAGCATCGTCTGCTGCTGCTGTAGCATCATCTGCTGCTGCTGTAGCATCGTCTGCTGCTGCTGTAGCATTGTCTGCTGCTGCTCTAGCATCGTCTGTTGCTGCTGTAGCATCGTCTGCTGCTGCTGTAGCATCGTCTTTTGCTGCTGTAGCATCGTCTGTTGCTGCTGTACCACCGTCAGCTGCTGCTGCTGCTGTAGCACCGTTGTTGGTGTGGCTTATTGAGAATACCAAGAAACAATTAACCCCAGAGGATTTGCCACCCAGGATAACCCAAAAAAGTCAGTGTCATCGAAGACTGTCTAACTTATTTCCATTGGGGTCCTTAATCTTGTCTCCCAGGATGCAACCCACACCAGTCGACTAACACCCAGGTGAACAGGGAAAAATGCCTGGAACTAGTGCTCATATTCGTGAATTTAAAGCCAGCAAAGGTTGGTTTGAGAGATTTAAGAATCGTAGTGGCATACACAGTGTGATAAGGCCTGTTCTGGAAGAAAATGCCAAACAGGACCTACAGTACTCAGGAGGAAAAGGCACTCCCAGGACACAGTGTCTCATCAGTCATTGCTGCATCTTCAATAAAGGTAAGTGTCATTTATTCTTCATTTAGTAGAGTAGTACATGCACAATATATATTATGCATGTACTACTCTACTATTGTGCATGTATCCTTCTCTTTGTGTGTAGGAAAATGTATATTTCATGTGGTAAAAATTTTTTTTTCATACTTTTGGGTGTCTTGCACGGATTAATTTGATTTCCATTATTTCTTATGGGGAAAATTCATTCGCATACCGAACATTTCGCATAACAATCAGCCCTCTTGCACGGATTAAGGTCGCTATGCGGGGGTCCACTGTATATAATAAACACGATACATAACATAAAAAGATGATAAATACACCCTACAATAGAATAAATAAACATAAATATGAGATGTCGTAGCCAGATAACTTGTACAAGTGATGCCAAGAATAACATTTTCTCTAATCTAACATAAGAGAAAATGTGTTACTGGGGGTAACTGTAGAAAATTATTCCTTTCGTATGTATGTAAGTAAGTTTATTCAGGTATACACAAATACAGTTACATAGATTATCATACATAACAACATATGTGTAGAGAACCTAGGGTAACCCAAAAAAGTCAGACAGAGTGACTTATTTCCATTGCCTTCACTCAGAGCATCATTTCTTCTTAAAATGATGTTACATGAGAATGGGAGTGTTCTTCTTTATTTATTCTACCGTATCAATGTAGAGACAACCTGTACACAATGTAACTTGTACACAAACCAGACGTGTACACTTCGTTTACAAAACTTACCTTCGCCTGGTTTGTTTACATAACTCTGCGCCTGTCCTCTCTCATGCACTCATTCTTTCTCTCTCTCATTTATTAGTTTTATCTCATTTACTTACTCCTGACCCTACATTAAGACTACAAATATTTTAAGGTAAGTAATGAGTGAACTGTATATACATTTTATCGCTCTGGGATGCTTAAATATCATGGAATATATGAGTGGGTGGGTTGGCCTGGTATGGTAGCCCGGCTGACTACCATACATACCACACTTGATTTTTACAATAAATACTACTCATCTCACCCTATATTTTAAGGTAAGTAATGAGTGAACTGTATATACATTTTATCGCTCTGAGATGCTTAAATATCATAGAATTGTATGTGTGGGTGGGGTGGCCTGGTATGGTAGCCTGGCTGACTACCATACATACCACACTTGATTTCTTATAATAAATACTACTTGTCTCACCCTAGATTAAGACTACAAATATTTTAAGGTAAGTAATGAGTGCACTATGTGTGTATTGTACTTTTTATTGTTTTTTGATGCCTGGTTCAATTGCTAACTTAATATATGTTAGTGTAAACTTGTTATCTAGTGTTTGTATGCATTTGTAAGTGGAAAAAAAGGATGTTCCACTTTACGGCGGTTTCCGCTTTACGGCGGTAGCCTAGAACCTAACCAGCTGTATAAGTGGGGCCTTCCTGTACTCAGATCACAACATAATTGAGGTTCAGACATGTATGTGCGGAGCCCCAGACTGACATAATGAGATTAGTCACGAGGGAGCATTCACCAAATTCAACTTCAATAACAAAAACATAAAGTGGGACCAAGTAAACCAAATCCTAACTGATATAAGCTGGGAAGATATACTAAGCAACACAGACTCCAACTTATGCCTAGAACAGATTAACTCGGTGGTGCTCGATGTATGCACAAGGCTTATTCCTCTAAGAAAAAGGAGGAGTAGATGTAAAATAGAAAGGGACAGGCGCTCCCTTTACAGGCGATGGAAAAGAATAACAGAGCGGCTAAAAGATGCCAGTATATCTGAAAGGTGTAGGGAGACACTGGTCAGAGAAATAGCAAGCATCGAACTTAAGCTAAAGGAATCCTTTAGGAGTCAGGAATCGCGGGAAGAACTAAAAGCCATAGATGAAATCGAAAGAAACCCAAAGTGTTTCTTCTCCTATGCCAAATCAAAGTCGAGAACAACGTCCAGTATTGGGTCCCTACTTAAACAAGATGGGTCCTACACAGATGACAGCAAGGAAATGAGTGAGCTACTCAAGTCCCAATATGACTCAGTTTTTAGCAAGCCGCTAACCAGACTGAGAGTCGAAGATCAAAATGAATTTTTTATGAGAGAGCCACAGAATTTGGTTAACACAAACCTATCTGATGTTATCCTGATGCCAAATGACTTCGAACAGGCGATAAATGACATGCCCATGCACTCTGCTCCAGGGACAGACTCATGGAACTTCGTGTTCATGAAGAACTGCAAGAAGCCCCTATCACGAGCTTTTACCATCCTATGGAGACGGAGCATGGACACGGGGGTCGTCCCACAGTTACTAAAAACAACAGACATAGCCCCACTCCACAAAGGGGGCAATAAAGCAACAGCAAAGAACTACAGACCGATAGCACTAACATCCCATATCATAAAAATCTTTGAAAGGGTACTAAGAAGCAAGATCACCACCCATCTAGAAACCCATCAATTACACAACCCAGGGTAACATGGGTTTAGAACAGGTTGCTCCTGTCTGTCTCAACTATTGGATCACTACGACAAGGTCCTCCCCTCAGGGAAGGTTCCTTGATGTTGGTGAGGGGCTCTTGATTTAGGGAATTGGATCTGTGCTCCAGTTCCCCGAATTAAGCCTGAATGCCTTCCACATCCCCCAGGCGCTGTATAATCCTCCGGGTTTAGCGCTTCCCCCTTGATTATAATAATAATAATACGACAAGGTCCTAGATGCACTAGAAGACAAAAAGAATGCAGATGTAATATATACAGACTTTGCAAAAGCCTTCGACAAGTGTGACCGTGGCGTAATAGCACACAAAATGCATGCTAAAGGAATAACGGGAAAAGTCGGGTGATGGATCTATAATTTCTTCACTAACAGAACACAGAGAGTAGTAGTCAACAGAGTAAAGTCCGAGGCAGCTACGGTGAAAAGCTCTGTTCCACAAGGCACAGTACTTGCTCCCATCTTGTTCCTCATCCTCATATCTGACATAGACAAGGATGTCAGCCACAGCACCGTGTCTTCCTTTGCAGATGACTCCCGAATCTGCATGACAGTGTCTTCCATTGCAGACACTGCAAGGCTTCAGGCGGACATCAACCAAATCTTTCAGTGGGCTGCAGAAAACAATATGAAGTTTAACGATGAGAAATTTCAATTACTCAGATATGGCAAACACGAGGAAATTAAATCTTCATCAGAGTACAAAACAAATTCGGGCCACACAATAGAGCGAAACACCAACGTCAAAGACCTGGGAGTGATCATGGCGGAGGATCTCACCTTCAAGGACTTATTGTATCAATCGCATCTGCTTGAAAAATGACAGGATGGATAATGAGAACCTTCAAAACTAGGGATGCCAAGCCCATGATGACACTCTTCAGGTCACTTGTTCTATCTAGGCTGGAATATTGCTGCACACTAACAGCACCTTTCAAGGCAGGTGAAATTGCTGACCTAGAAAATATACAGAGAACCTTCACGGCACGCATAGCGGAGATAAAACACCTCAATTACTGGGAGCGCTTGAGGTTCCTGAATCTGTATTCCCTGGAACGCAGGCGGGAGAGATACATGATTATATATATACACCTGGAAAATCCTAGAGGGACTAGTACCGAACTTGCACACGAAAATCACTCACTACGAAAGCAAAAGACTTGGCAGACGATGCAACATCCCCCCAATGAAAAGCAGGGGTGTCACTCACGTTAAGAGACCATACAATAAGTGTCAGGGGCCCAAGACTGTTCAACTGCCTCCCAGCATACATAAGGGGGATTACCAACAGACCCCTGGCAGTCTTCAAGCTGGCACTGGACAAGCACCTAAAGTCGGTTCCTGACCAGCCGGGCTGTGGCTCGTACGTTGGTTTGCGTGCAGCCAGCAGTAACAGCCTGGTTGATCAGGCTCTGATCCACCAGGAGGCCTGGTCACAGACTGGGCTGCGGGAGCGTTGACCCCCGGAACTCTCCCCAGGCAAACTCCAGGTATTGGAGTGGAGGAGAGAGAGGTACATGATAATATATACCTGGAAGGTAATCGAGGGCCCAGTCCCAAGTCTGCACACTGCCATAACAACATACTGGAGTGAGAGATATGGGAGGAAGTGTAAAATAAACCCAGTGAGGAGCAGGGGTGCAGTGGAGACAATAAGGGAACACTGTATCAACATCTGGGGTCCCAGACTTTTCAACATTTTACCACAAGATATCAGAAACACTGCTGGAACAAGTGTAGAAGCCATCAAGAGGAAACTAGACAAGTGTCTTCACCAGGTGCCAGATCAACCAGGCTGTGATGGATATGTGGGGCAGAGGGCCTCCAGCAGCAACAGCCTGTTTGACCAGGCAAGCACCAGACGAGCCTGGCCCACGGCAGGGCTTAGAGAGTAGACAAACTCTCGAAACTCTTCAAAGGTATATCAAAGGTATAGATGCTCAGGTGAACAGAGGCTGGTCTATAGGTATTCAGGTGAACAGAGGCTGGTCCATAGGTACTCAGGTGAACAGAGGCTGGTCCATAGGTACTCGGGTGAACAGAGGTTCTTCCATATATATTCAGGTAAAGAGGAACAATACTAGCAAATTTCTTGTCTTTCATGTTTGTGCTACTGTTCCTAGTAATTCATTTCCTAGTAATTCATTTAATGTTAATTCAGATTCAATTATATCCATTTTCTTAATATGTTGAGGCTGATTTTAGCAGATAATTTTTCTGCATATACAAATTTTTGCTATACTTATTCTGCACATAGATCCCTTTTTTTTTTATATATAAACTCACCAATTTGGATTATTTTTCACCACAGGGAAGTGTCCTTGGACCTCTTCTCTTTCTCGTTTGCATAAACTACCTACCAAATGCATCACAACTACTCAAACCCACACTATTTGCAGATGACACTGCATATGTCTTCTCTCACCCAAGCCCAGTCATGCTAGCCAATACTGTAAATGCCCATATGCAACATCTGGGTATCTTGTAAACGTTTCGCCATCCAGTGGCTTTATCAATACAAATTCCAGGACATAACTTGAAGACAGTAGAACTACATACAGAAAATGAGGTAATCAGTCCCTCGATCATGGAGTTGGTGTGAAGAGCACCGTAGTCATGTAGATTCTGAAGCAGAAGCAAGGAGCCTGGTGCTTTTATACTAACGTCAGGTGGAAATGGGACGGTAGCAGACAAGGGCATAGTCACTGGTTGGCGGGATTCCCCAATGGAAGTAGGTCCTACCCAAAGAGATGGGTAAGTTGTAGTAGTAGTTGTCGAAGTTGTGAAGGTTATGTACATGTCCTCAGAATCAAGACTCCATGATGTTGCAGTGTCTGACAAGTTGTACAAGAATGGTATACAATACCGACAAGATGAAAACATTCTTGTACAACTTGTCAGACACTGCAACATCATGGAGTCTTGATTCTTGTACAACTGTAAATGCCGAATTGCAGAAAAGATCTACCTGGATGATGACTAACAAACATACTTTCAACATTGACAAAACCTACTTGATTAACCCTTTGACTGTCGCAACCCCCAATCCTGAGGTGTCTCCTGCTGTCGCAAAATTTAAAAAAAAAAAATTATTTTTTCTTATGAAATGATAGAGAATCTTTTCCCGATTGTAATGACACAAAAAAAAACGAAATTTGATGGTAAACTGACGGAATTATGCTCTCGCGAAGTTAGCGACCTCGGAGCTGTTTACAAATCGGCGATTTCGCCCACTTTGAGCCCTATTTTCGGCTAATTCCATTGTTCCAGTCGCCCAAACATAGCTATTTCTTTAGAACTCCATTTTTTCTATCGATTGAGTACAAGAAACTGCCCATTTACCGATTTCAACTACCTAATAATGTGGTCAGAAATTTGCAATTTGGCCAATTTCACGAAAACTAAAAAATATGACAATTTCAAAATAAGGTCCAGAATGAACAATGCAGACATTCCTGGCTCTAAAATAACATTTTCTTTGCTCATCAGTCATGTTTCCAGGCCCCTCTGATATTACTCTTGCTTTCTATTTTGAATTTTTATTCAAACAAAAAATAGAAGACTTACTATTATGCAGACTACTGCAATACTGTAATAATTGTATTATTTGAAATAACAAAAAGGCACAATACCGTGACTGGAACGATACACAAATAACCCGCACATAAAAGACAGAAGCTTACGACGACGTTTCGGTCCGACTTGGACCATTGACAAAGTCACACTAACAGAGGAGGAGCAGGACGGCTATATATAGGCAGGAAGAGGTGGAGGTAGTAGTAGTGGTAGTAGTAGTAGTAGTAGTAGTAGTACAAGAATTGTATATAATACCGACAGGATGAAATGACACATGCACAACACCCGGGCATCCCCACCGTAGACGTTTCGCCATCCAGCCAGCCACTGGATGGCGAAACGTCCACAACAAAGACAACCAGACGCCGCACATGTGTCTAATTTCACAGTAGATGTAGTAGAAGAAGAAGAGGTAGTAGTAGTGGTAGTGGTAGAAGTGGGAAATAAGGAAGACGAGCCAGTCAAAAACAAAGGAAGGGGAGCACTGCAAGAGAGCTAGAAACCCACAGAGGGAGAGCAAGCGCACCGAGGTGCGTGAAAGGGGAAGTGGTGAAATAAAATAAAGAAGGAACAGAAACACGAGACAGGAGAGAGAAAGACAACCCAGAGGAGAAAAGGAGAGAGGAAAGGGGAAGAGGAAGAAGAAAAAGAAGAAGAAGAAAAAAAAAAAAAAAAATGAGGATTCAGGTTAAGTCACGGGTGTTCTGAAGTTTGGAGCATTTTACAATGTAGTGGGAGAGGAAGGCATCTACAGAGACGAAGCCAGGGCTAAGGTTCATACAAGGAAAGTTGTGTATAAGAGAGGATTCAACTAAACGGCGACTGTTCGAGTTGGAAGTAGGGAAGACAGTTTTAGCAGAAGACCAGTCAATAGGATGGCTATGATCTCTGACGTGACAGAAAAGAGCATTGTTAGTGTCGGCAAGCCTAACACTATTTTTGTGCTCCCTAAGTCTGTCAGAAAGAGATCGACCAGTTTCTCCAAAGTATTGAAGAGGACAGGAGGAGCAAGAAATAGAGTAGACACCAGGAACATCTGTAGAGGGAGGAGAGGTATGAACGAGATTAGTGCGAAGAGTGTTAGTCTGGCGGAAGGTAAGCTTGATGTCTAAGGGACGGAGAGAATTGTTGAGATTAGAAAGACCGGAAATGTAGGGAAGGCAGAGGATAGAAGAGTTCCCATGAGTAGAGAGTTTGGGAGAGAAGAAATTGCGTTTAGCACGTGAGAGGGCAGAGTCTATGAAATGGGAAGGGTAGCCAAGACGGGAGAACGAATTATAAAGAGTGGAAATTTCTGCTGGAAGGAACTGAGGATCACAGATGCGGAGGGCACGGAGAAAGAGGGAGATAAGAACACTTTTCTTGACAGGGGAAGCATGATAGGAAAAGTAGTGAATGTACATGCCACTGTGCATAGGTTTACGGTAAACGGAAAAGGAAAAACCTGTATCTGAGCGGTGGACATGGACATCAAGGAAAGGAAGTAAGGAATTAGATTCCCATTCAGCTTTAAACTTAATGGAAGGGGCAAGATTGTTAAGAGCTTCAAGAAAAGGTTGGAAGAGACTGGAGTCATGAGGCCACAGAGCAAAGATGTCATCCACATAGCGGAGCCAGAGTGAAGGTTGCACATCGAGGGTAGGAAGAAGAACAGTCTCGAAGTATTCCATGTAAAGATTAGCAAGGACAGGAGAGAGAGGAGAGCCCATAGCGACACCGAAGGTTTGGGAATAATATTTCCCTTGGAAGGAAAAGGAGTTAGAGTCCACACAGAGGCGGATCAGATCAAGAAAGACATCAGTGGGGATAGGGAGATGAAGAAACCCTTCATGGGCCTTCTCTCTAAGGAAATCAAGGACATCATCAAGAGGGACATTGGTGAAGAGGGACTCAACGTCAAGACTAAGCATCTTACAGGTTGGGAGAGAGCGAACCCGTTCAATGAAGTCTTGAGAGTGACGGAGGTGGGCAGGAGAAAAAGTACCAAGAAAGGGAGTGAGGGTTTTGGCCAGCCAAGAAGCAAGAGAATAAGAGACAGAACCTCTAGAGGATATGATAGGACGAAGAGGAATATCAGGTTTATGAGTCTTTTATGTGCGGGTTTTTTGTGTATCGTTCCAGTCACGGTATTGTGCCTTTTTGTTATTTATGGACCCCGCAGTTAAGCGTCATATTCTCTCCAACTTTTTTAATGTTCTTCCCTCTTTTAAACCCCTCTTTCGATCTTATGAGGCTGCTCTTATTGCTACCCGGCGTCGTAAGAATCAGCTTCGCTTCCTACGTGACTGTCTTGCTGAACAAGTTCTGCCACCTTCCTTCTCCCACTTCCTGAAAACCAACCCACTGGGCACTCCCTTTCCTGATCATGCCCGTCTCCTACTTCAACAGCTCATTCTTTCTACTAAATCACAGGTTGAAGATGCCTTCTTTACTCTCCGTCAACGTCAACGTGCTCTCTTTGCGGCTCTACCACAGGATCTCTGTAACCTTCTCTCTACCATTGCCTTTGACACTGCTCGCCTGAATGCGCAAATTCATTCTTCCAAACTACAAAATAAACTTCAACGTCTCATCTCAGCTAGCCCTTGGTCTAAATTCTCCCTCACTGACTGTGTTACTAATCTGTCTTCTGTCTCACTCTCTCAGTATGAGCTTGAACTTCTTGGTTTTGGTCTTTCCTTTGCCACTTCGCCTACTCCTCGCGCTGGTATTTCCCTGATTAGCTCTTTTGATTCCTTTCGTCAATCTCGCTTCCGTAATCTTCCTGACTTGTCCACTTTTCGTGGTGCTCTCCTTCCTGCTCTTGTTAGTCTGTTTTCCAAGAATCACCACCTTCCACGCCGTTACCAACTTGCCCTTTCTTCTCTTAAATCTAACACTAACATTGTCATACTATCTTCTGACAAAGGTAATTCGGTAGTTATCCTTGATCGCGAGGATTACCTCCGTAAAGCTGATGTCTTGCTCTCTGACTCACGCACCTACACTCCTCTCGTTTCCAACCCTCTTGATCGCATCAAGAGAACTTTCAACAAAAAACTAAGGACTCTCTCCGACCTCTGTCCTCCTGACTTTGACCTTGTTCAACGGTTTCGTGTCATCTGTCCCTCTCTTCCCTATTTCTATGGCCTTCCCAAAACTCATAAACCTGATATTCCTCTTCGTCCTATCATATCCTCTAGAGGTTCTGTCTCTTATTCTCTTGCTTCTTGGCTGGCCAAAACCCTCACTCCCTTTCTTGGTACTTTTTCTCCTGCCCACCTCCGTCACTCTCAAGACTTCATTGAACGGGTTCGCTCTCTCCCAACCTGTAAGATGCTTAGTCTTGACGTTGAGTCCCTCTTCACCAATGTCCCTCTTGATGATGTCCTTGATTTCCTTAGAGAGAAGGCCCATGAAGGGTTTCTTCATCTCCCTATCCCCACTGATGTCTTTCTTGATCTGATCCGCCTCTGTGTGGACTCTAACTCCTTTTCCTTCCAAGGGAAATATTATTCCCAAACCTTCGGTGTCGCTATGGGCTCTCCTCTCTCTCCTGTCCTTGCTAATCTTTACATGGAATACTTCGAGACTGTTCTTCTTCCTACCCTCGATGTGCAACCTTCACTCTGGCTCCGCTATGTGGATGACATCTTTGCTCTGTGGCCTCATGACTCCAGTCTCTTCCAACCTTTTCTTGAAGCTCTTAACAATCTTGCCCCTTCCATTAAGTTTAAAGCTGAATGGGAATCTAATTCCTTACTTCCTTTCCTTGATGTCCATGTCCACCGCTCAGATACAGGTTTTTCCTTTTCCGTTTACCGTAAACCTATGCACAGTGGCATGTACATTCACTACTTTTCCTATCATGCTTCCCCTGTCAAGAAAAGTGTTCTTATCTCCCTCTTTCTCCGTGCCCTCCGCATCTGTGATCCTCAGTTCCTTCCAGCAGAAATTTCCACTCTTTATAATTCGTTCTCCCGTCTTGGCTACCCTTCCCATTTCATAGACTCTGCCCTCTCACGTGCTAAACGCAATTTCTTCTCTCCCAAACTCTCTACTCATGGGAACTCTTCTATCCTCTGCCTTCCCTACATTTCCGGTCTTTCTAATCTCAACAATTCTCTCCGTCCCTTAGACATCAAGCTTACCTTCCGCCAGACTAACACTCTTCGCACTAATCTCGTTCATACCTCTCCTCCCTCTACAGATGTTCCTGGTGTCTACTCTATTTCTTGCTCCTCCTGTCCTCTTCAATACTTTGGAGAAACTGGTCGATCTCTTTCTGACAGACTTAGGGAGCACAAAAATAGTGTTAGGCTTGCCGACACTAACAATGCTCTTTTCTGTCACGTCAGAGATCATAGCCATCCTATTGACTGGTCTTCTGCTAAAACTGTCTTCCCTACTTCCAACTCGAACAGTCGCCGTTTAGTTGAATCCTCTCTTATACACAACTTTCCTTGTATGAACCTTAGCCCTGGCTTCGTCTCTGTAGATGCCTTCCTCTCCCACTACATTGTAAAATGCTCCAAACTTCAGAACACCCGTGACTTAACCTGAATCCTCATTTTTTCTTCTTCTTTTTCTTCCTCTTCCCCTTTCCTCTCTCCTTTTCTCCTCTGGGTTGTCTTTCTCTCTCCTGTCTCGTGTTTCTGTTCCTTCTTTATTTTATTTCACCACTTCCCCTTTCACGCACCTCGGTGCGCTTGCTCTCCCTCTGTGGGTTTCTAGCTCTCTTGCAGTGCTCCCCTTCCTTTGTATTTGACTGGCTCGTCTTCCTTATTTCCCACTTCTACCACTACCACTACTACTACCTCTTCTTCTTCTACTACATCTACTGATGAAATTAGACACATGTGCGGCGTCTGGTTGTCTTTGTTGTGGACGTTTCGCCATCCAGTGGCTGGCTGGATGGCGAAACGTCTACGGTGGGGATGCCCGGGTGTTGTGCATGTGTCATTTCATCCTGTCGGTATTATATACAATTCTTGTACTACTACTACTACTACTACTACTACCACTACTACTACCTCCACCTCTTCCTGCCTATATATAGCCGTCCTGCTCCTCCTCTGTTAGTGTGACTTTGTCAATGGTCCAAGTCGGACCGAAACGTCGTCGTAAGCTTCTGTCTTTTATGTGCGGGTTATTTGTGTATCGTTCCAGTCACGGTATTGTGCCTTTTTGTTATTTATGGACCCCGCAGTTAAGCGTCATATTCTCTCCAACTTTTTTAATGTTCTTCCCTCTTTTAAACCCCTCTTTCGATCTTATGAGGCTGCTCTTATTGCTACCCGGCGTCGTAAGAATCAGCTTCGCTTCCTACGTGACTGTCTTGCTGAACAAGTTCTGCCACCTTCCTTCTCCCACTTCCTGAAAACCAACCCACTGGGCACTCCCTTTCCTGATCATGCCCGTCTCCTACTTCAACAGCTCATTCTTTCTACTAAATCACAGGTTGAAGATGCCTTCTTTACTCTCCGTCAACGTCAACGTGCTCTCTTTGCGGCTCTACCACAGGATCTCTGTAACCTTCTCTCTACCATTGCCTTTGACACTGCTCGCCTGAATGCGCAAATTCATTCTTCCAAACTACAAAATAAACTTCAACGTCTCATCTCAGCTAGCCCTTGGTCTAAATTCTCCCTCACTGACTGTGTTACTAATCTGTCTTCTGTCTCACTCTCTCAGTATGAGCTTGAACTTCTTGGTTTTGGTCTTTCCTTTGCCACTTCGCCTACTCCTCGCGCTGGTATTTCCCTGATTAGCTCTTTTGATTCCTTTCGTCAATCTCGCTTCCGTAATCTTCCTGACTTGTCCACTTTTCGTGGTGCTCTCCTTCCTGCTCTTGTTAGTCTGTTTTCCAAGAATCACCACCTTCCACGCCGTTACCAACTTGCCCTTTCTTCTCTTAAATCTAACACTAACATTGTCATACTATCTTCTGACAAAGGTAATTCGGTAGTTATCCTTGATCGCGAGGATTACCTCCGTAAAGCTGATGTCTTGCTCTCTGACTCACGCACCTACACTCCTCTCGTTTCCAACCCTCTTGATCGCATCAAGAGAACTTTCAACAAAAAACTAAGGACTCTCTCCGACCTCTGTCCTCCTGACTTTGACCTTGTTCAACGGTTTCGTGTCATCTGTCCCTCTCTTCCCTATTTCTATGGCCTTCCCAAAACTCATAAACCTGATATTCCTCTTCGTCCTATCATATCCTCTAGAGGTTCTGTCTCTTATTCTCTTGCTTCTTGGCTGGCCAAAACCCTCACTCCCTTTCTTGGTACTTTTTCTCCTGCCCACCTCCGTCACTCTCAAGACTTCATTGAACGGGTTCGCTCTCTCCCAACCTGTAAGATGCTTAGTCTTGACGTTGAGTCCCTCTTCACCAATGTCCCTCTTGATGATGTCCTTGATTTCCTTAGAGAGAAGGCCCATGAAGGGTTTCTTCATCTCCCTATCCCCACTGATGTCTTTCTTGATCTGATCCGCCTCTGTGTGGACTCTAACTCCTTTTCCTTCCAAGGGAAATATTATTCCCAAACCTTCGGTGTCGCTATGGGCTCTCCTCTCTCTCCTGTCCTTGCTAATCTTTACATGGAATACTTCGAGACTGTTCTTCTTCCTACCCTCGATGTGCAACCTTCACTCTGGCTCCGCTATGTGGATGACATCTTTGCTCTGTGGCCTCATGACTCCAGTCTCTTCCAACCTTTTCTTGAAGCTCTTAACAATCTTGCCCCTTCCATTAAGTTTAAAGCTGAATGGGAATCTAATTCCTTACTTCCTTTCCTTGATGTCCATGTCCACCGCTCAGATACAGGTTTTTCCTTTTCCGTTTACCGTAAACCTATGCACAGTGGCATGTACATTCACTACTTTTCCTATCATGCTTCCCCTGTCAAGAAAAGTGTTCTTATCTCCCTCTTTCTCCGTGCCCTCCGCATCTGTGATCCTCAGTTCCTTCCAGCAGAAATTTCCACTCTTTATAATTCGTTCTCCCGTCTTGGCTACCCTTCCCATTTCATAGACTCTGCCCTCTCACGTGCTAAACGCAATTTCTTCTCTCCCAAACTCTCTACTCATGGGAACTCTTCTATCCTCTGCCTTCCCTACATTTCCGGTCTTTCTAATCTCAACAATTCTCTCCGTCCCTTAGACATCAAGCTTACCTTCCGCCAGACTAACACTCTTCGCACTAATCTCGTTCATACCTCTCCTCCCTCTACAGATGTTCCTGGTGTCTACTCTATTTCTTGCTCCTCCTGTCCTCTTCAATACTTTGGAGAAACTGGTCGATCTCTTTCTGACAGACTTAGGGAGCACAAAAATAGTGTTAGGCTTGCCGACACTAACAATGCTCTTTTCTGTCACGTCAGAGATCATAGCCATCCTATTGACTGGTCTTCTGCTAAAACTGTCTTCCCTACTTCCAACTCGAACAGTCGCCGTTTAGTTGAATCCTCTCTTATACACAACTTTCCTTGTATGAACCTTAGCCCTGGCTTCGTCTCTGTAGATGCCTTCCTCTCCCACTACATTGTAAAATGCTCCAAACTTCAGAACACCCGTGACTTAACCTGAATCCTCATTTTTTCTTCTTCTTCTTTTTTTCTTCTTCCTCTTCCCCTTTCCTCTCTCCTTTTCTCCTCTGGGTTGTCTTTCTCTCTCCTGTCTCGTGTTTCTGTTCCTTCTTTATTTTATTTCACCACTTCCCCTTTCACGCACCTCGGTGCGCTTGCTCTCCCTCTGTGGGTTTCTAGCTCTCTTGCAGTGCTCCCCTTCCTTTGTATTTGACTGGCTCGTCTTCCTTATTTCCCACTTCTACCACTACCACTACTACTACCTCTTCTTCTTCTACTACATCTACTGATGAAATTAGACACATGTGCGGCGTCTGGTTGTCTTTGTTGTGGACGTTTCGCCATCCAGTGGCTGGCTGGATGGCGAAACGTCTACGGTGGGGATGCCCGGGTGTTGTGCATGTGTCATTTCATCCTGTCGGTATTATATACAATTCTTGTACTACTACTACTACTACTACTACTACCACTACTACTACCTCCACCTCTTCCTGCCTATATATAGCCGTCCTGCTCCTCCTCTGTTAGTGTGACTTTGTCAATGGTCCAAGTCGGACCGAAACGTCGTCGTAAGCTTCTGTCTTTTATGTGCGGGTTATTTGTGTATCGTTCCAGTCACGGTATTGTGCCTTTTTGTTATTTATGGACCCCGCAGTTAAGCGTCATATTCTCTCCAACTTTTTTAATGTTCTTCCCTCTTTTAAACCCCTCTTTCGATCTTATGAGGCTGCTCTTATTGCTACCCGGCGTCGTAAGAATCAGCTTCGCTTCCTACGTGACTGTCTTGCTGAACAAGTTCTGCCACCTTCCTTCTCCCACTTCCTGAAAACCAACCCACTGGGCACTCCCTTTCCTGATCATGCCCGTCTCCTACTTCAACAGCTCATTCTTTCTACTAAATCACAGGTTGAAGATGCCTTCTTTACTCTCCGTCAACGTCAACGTGCTCTCTTTGCGGCTCTACCACAGGATCTCTGTAACCTTCTCTCTACCATTGCCTTTGACACTGCTCGCCTGAATGCGCAAATTCATTCTTCCAAACTACAAAATAAACTTCAACGTCTCATCTCAGCTAGCCCTTGGTCTAAATTCTCCCTCACTGACTGTGTTACTAATCTGTCTTCTGTCTCACTCTCTCAGTATGAGCTTGAACTTCTTGGTTTTGGTCTTTCCTTTGCCACTTCGCCTACTCCTCGCGCTGGTATTTCCCTGATTAGCTCTTTTGATTCCTTTCGTCAATCTCGCTTCCGTAATCTTCCTGACTTGTCCACTTTTCGTGGTGCTCTCCTTCCTGCTCTTGTTAGTCTGTTTTCCAAGAATCACCACCTTCCACGCCGTTACCAACTTGCCCTTTCTTCTCTTAAATCTAACACTAACATTGTCATACTATCTTCTGACAAAGGTAATTCGGTAGTTATCCTTGATCGCGAGGATTACCTCCGTAAAGCTGATGTCTTGCTCTCTGACTCACGCACCTACACTCCTCTCGTTTCCAACCCTCTTGATCGCATCAAGAGAACTTTCAACAAAAAACTAAGGACTCTCTCCGACCTCTGTCCTCCTGACTTTGACCTTGTTCAACGGTTTCGTGTCATCTGTCCCTCTCTTCCCTATTTCTATGGCCTTCCCAAAACTCATAAACCTGATATTCCTCTTCGTCCTATCATATCCTCTAGAGGTTCTGTCTCTTATTCTCTTGCTTCTTGGCTGGCCAAAACCCTCACTCCCTTTCTTGGTACTTTTTCTCCTGCCCACCTCCGTCACTCTCAAGACTTCATTGAACGGGTTCGCTCTCTCCCAACCTGTAAGATGCTTAGTCTTGACGTTGAGTCCCTCTTCACCAATGTCCCTCTTGATGATGTCCTTGATTTCCTTAGAGAGAAGGCCCATGAAGGGTTTCTTCATCTCCCTATCCCCACTGATGTCTTTCTTGATCTGATCCGCCTCTGTGTGGACTCTAACTCCTTTTCCTTCCAAGGGAAATATTATTCCCAAACCTTCGGTGTCGCTATGGGCTCTCCTCTCTCTCCTGTCCTTGCTAATCTTTACATGGAATACTTCGAGACTGTTCTTCTTCCTACCCTCGATGTGCAACCTTCACTCTGGCTCCGCTATGTGGATGACATCTTTGCTCTGTGGCCTCATGACTCCAGTCTCTTCCAACCTTTTCTTGAAGCTCTTAACAATCTTGCCCCTTCCATTAAGTTTAAAGCTGAATGGGAATCTAATTCCTTACTTCCTTTCCTTGATGTCCATGTCCACCGCTCAGATACAGGTTTTTCCTTTTCCGTTTACCGTAAACCTATGCACAGTGGCATGTACATTCACTACTTTTCCTATCATGCTTCCCCTGTCAAGAAAAGTGTTCTTATCTCCCTCTTTCTCCGTGCCCTCCGCATCTGTGATCCTCAGTTCCTTCCAGCAGAAATTTCCACTCTTTATAATTCGTTCTCCCGTCTTGGCTACCCTTCCCATTTCATAGACTCTGCCCTCTCACGTGCTAAACGCAATTTCTTCTCTCCCAAACTCTCTACTCATGGGAACTCTTCTATCCTCTGCCTTCCCTACATTTCCGGTCTTTCTAATCTCAACAATTCTCTCCGTCCCTTAGACATCAAGCTTACCTTCCGCCAGACTAACACTCTTCGCACTAATCTCGTTCATACCTCTCCTCCCTCTACAGATGTTCCTGGTGTCTACTCTATTTCTTGCTCCTCCTGTCCTCTTCAATACTTTGGAGAAACTGGTCGATCTCTTTCTGACAGACTTAGGGAGCACAAAAATAGTGTTAGGCTTGCCGACACTAACAATGCTCTTTTCTGTCACGTCAGAGATCATAGCCATCCTATTGACTGGTCTTCTGCTAAAACTGTCTTCCCTACTTCCAACTCGAACAGTCGCCGTTTAGTTGAATCCTCTCTTATACACAACTTTCCTTGTATGAACCTTAGCCCTGGCTTCGTCTCTGTAGATGCCTTCCTCTCCCACTACATTGTAAAATGCTCCAAACTTCAGAACACCCGTGACTTAACCTGAATCCTCATTTTTTCTTCTTCTTCTTCTTTTTCTTCTTCCTCTTCCCCTTTCCTCTCTCCTTTTCTCCTCTGGGTTGTCTTTCTCTCTCCTGTCTCGTGTTTCTGTTCCTTCTTTATTTTATTTCACCACTTCCCCTTTCACGCACCTCGGTGCGCTTGCTCTCCCTCTGTGGGTTTCTAGCTCTCTTGCAGTGCTCCCCTTCCTTTGTATTTGACTGGCTCGTCTTCCTTATTTCCCACTTCTACCACTACCACTACTACTACCTCTTCTTCTTCTACTACATCTACTGATGAAATTAGACACATGTGCGGCGTCTGGTTGTCTTTGTTGTGGACGTTTCGCCATCCAGTGGCTGGCTGGATGGCGAAACGTCTACGGTGGGGATGCCCGGGTGTTGTGCATGTGTCATTTCATCCTGTCGGTATTATATACAATTCTTGTACTACTACTACTACTACTACTACTACCACTACTACTACCTCCACCTCTTCCTGCCTATATATAGCCGTCCTGCTCCTCCTCTGTTAGTGTGACTTTGTCAATGGTCCAAGTCGGACCGAAACGTCGTCGTAAGCTTCTGTCTTTTATGTGCGGGTTATTTGTGTATCGTTCCAGTCACGGTATTGTGCCTTTTTGTTATTTATGGACCCCGCAGTTAAGCGTCATATTCTCTCCAACTTTTTTAATGTTCTTCCCTCTTTTAAACCCCTCTTTCGATCTTATGAGGCTGCTCTTATTGCTACCCGGCGTCGTAAGAATCAGCTTCGCTTCCTACGTGACTGTCTTGCTGAACAAGTTCTGCCACCTTCCTTCTCCCACTTCCTGAAAACCAACCCACTGGGCACTCCCTTTCCTGATCATGCCCGTCTCCTACTTCAACAGCTCATTCTTTCTACTAAATCACAGGTTGAAGATGCCTTCTTTACTCTCCGTCAACGTCAACGTGCTCTCTTTGCGGCTCTACCACAGGATCTCTGTAACCTTCTCTCTACCATTGCCTTTGACACTGCTCGCCTGAATGCGCAAATTCATTCTTCCAAACTACAAAATAAACTTCAACGTCTCATCTCAGCTAGCCCTTGGTCTAAATTCTCCCTCACTGACTGTGTTACTAATCTGTCTTCTGTCTCACTCTCTCAGTATGAGCTTGAACTTCTTGGTTTTGGTCTTTCCTTTGCCACTTCGCCTACTCCTCGCGCTGGTATTTCCCTGATTAGCTCTTTTGATTCCTTTCGTCAATCTCGCTTCCGTAATCTTCCTGACTTGTCCACTTTTCGTGGTGCTCTCCTTCCTGCTCTTGTTAGTCTGTTTTCCAAGAATCACCACCTTCCACGCCGTTACCAACTTGCCCTTTCTTCTCTTAAATCTAACACTAACATTGTCATACTATCTTCTGACAAAGGTAATTCGGTAGTTATCCTTGATCGCGAGGATTACCTCCGTAAAGCTGATGTCTTGCTCTCTGACTCACGCACCTACACTCCTCTCGTTTCCAACCCTCTTGATCGCATCAAGAGAACTTTCAACAAAAAACTAAGGACTCTCTCCGACCTCTGTCCTCCTGACTTTGACCTTGTTCAACGGTTTCGTGTCATCTGTCCCTCTCTTCCCTATTTCTATGGCCTTCCCAAAACTCATAAACCTGATATTCCTCTTCGTCCTATCATATCCTCTAGAGGTTCTGTCTCTTATTCTCTTGCTTCTTGGCTGGCCAAAACCCTCACTCCCTTTCTTGGTACTTTTTCTCCTGCCCACCTCCGTCACTCTCAAGACTTCATTGAACGGGTTCGCTCTCTCCCAACCTGTAAGATGCTTAGTCTTGACGTTGAGTCCCTCTTCACCAATGTCCCTCTTGATGATGTCCTTGATTTCCTTAGAGAGAAGGCCCATGAAGGGTTTCTTCATCTCCCTATCCCCACTGATGTCTTTCTTGATCTGATCCGCCTCTGTGTGGACTCTAACTCCTTTTCCTTCCAAGGGAAATATTATTCCCAAACCTTCGGTGTCGCTATGGGCTCTCCTCTCTCTCCTGTCCTTGCTAATCTTTACATGGAATACTTCGAGACTGTTCTTCTTCCTACCCTCGATGTGCAACCTTCACTCTGGCTCCGCTATGTGGATGACATCTTTGCTCTGTGGCCTCATGACTCCAGTCTCTTCCAACCTTTTCTTGAAGCTCTTAACAATCTTGCCCCTTCCATTAAGTTTAAAGCTGAATGGGAATCTAATTCCTTACTTCCTTTCCTTGATGTCCATGTCCACCGCTCAGATACAGGTTTTTCCTTTTCCGTTTACCGTAAACCTATGCACAGTGGCATGTACATTCACTACTTTTCCTATCATGCTTCCCCTGTCAAGAAAAGTGTTCTTATCTCCCTCTTTCTCCGTGCCCTCCGCATCTGTGATCCTCAGTTCCTTCCAGCAGAAATTTCCACTCTTTATAATTCGTTCTCCCGTCTTGGCTACCCTTCCCATTTCATAGACTCTGCCCTCTCACGTGCTAAACGCAATTTCTTCTCTCCCAAACTCTCTACTCATGGGAACTCTTCTATCCTCTGCCTTCCCTACATTTCCGGTCTTTCTAATCTCAACAATTCTCTCCGTCCCTTAGACATCAAGCTTACCTTCCGCCAGACTAACACTCTTCGCACTAATCTCGTTCATACCTCTCCTCCCTCTACAGATGTTCCTGGTGTCTACTCTATTTCTTGCTCCTCCTGTCCTCTTCAATACTTTGGAGAAACTGGTCGATCTCTTTCTGACAGACTTAGGGAGCACAAAAATAGTGTTAGGCTTGCCGACACTAACAATGCTCTTTTCTGTCACGTCAGAGATCATAGCCATCCTATTGACTGGTCTTCTGCTAAAACTGTCTTCCCTACTTCCAACTCGAACAGTCGCCGTTTAGTTGAATCCTCTCTTATACACAACTTTCCTTGTATGAACCTTAGCCCTGGCTTCGTCTCTGTAGATGCCTTCCTCTCCCACTACATTGTAAAATGCTCCAAACTTCAGAACACCCGTGACTTAACCTGAATCCTCATTTTTTTTTTTTTCTTCTTCTTCTTTTTCTTCTTCCTCTTCCCCTTTCCTCTCTCCTTTTCTCCTCTGGGTTGTCTTTCTCTCTCCTGTCTCGTGTTTCTGTTCCTTCTTTATTTTATTTCACCACTTCCCCTTTCACGCACCTCGGTGCGCTTGCTCTCCCTCTGTGGGTTTCTAGCTCTCTTGCAGTGCTCCCCTTCCTTTGTATTTGACTGGCTCGTCTTCCTTATTTCCCACTTCTACCACTACCACTACTACTACCTCTTCTTCTTCTACTACATCTACTGATGAAATTAGACACATGTGCGGCGTCTGGTTGTCTTTGTTGTGGACGTTTCGCCATCCAGTGGCTGGCTGGATGGCGAAACGTCTACGGTGGGGATGCCCGGGTGTTGTGCATGTGTCATTTCATCCTGTCGGTATTATATACAATTCTTGTACTACTACTACTACTACTACTACTACCACTACTACTACCTCCACCTCTTCCTGCCTATATATAGCCGTCCTGCTCCTCCTCTGTTAGTGTGACTTTGTCAATGGTCCAAGTCGGACCGAAACGTCGTCGTAAGCTTCTGTCTTTTATGTGCGGGTTATTTGTGTTTCCTCGTGTCCATCTCACACTATGCAAAAAACTCAATGCACATAAAAGGCCCAAAAATCTGGAATTCACTACCTGTGAATATGAAGGAAACACTGTCTGTTTATAAATTCAAGTCTCTTCTTAAAAATCACTTACTCACCCACAGCTAAATAAATACAGAATAACTGTATCTCATAAATGTATAACCTGTGACCCTATCAATTTTTTTTTTTAATTACATTACCTAATAGAATACTCCATTCTATTGAATGCACAGCAACTCAGCAAATGACCATATGACCTGACTTTGAAATGCTCATTTGTGCTTAATTGTTATTTGTTTACTATAATTTTTACCCTTGAATATATCATTGCTTAGTTAATCTTAAGTTAATTTAAGCCTACCCATAATGCTCTGCATACAAGGGTTTTTTGGCATGTTACACTTAACCACTGTATTTCTTTTTACATCTATGTATCATGTCCAAATTAATAATAAATAAATAAATACCCAAGGTCCTAGCCTCGGTCACCCTACTGGGAAGTTTGTTCCATGCATTCACAACTCTGTTAGAAAACCAGTACTTACCTATGTCCTTTCTAAATCTAAGTTTATCCAACATAAATCCATTATTTCTGGTTCTTACCTGGTTCGACACCCTCAGTATTTTATTAATATCTCCTTTGTTTATGCCCGTCACCCACTTATACACTTCAGTAATATCTCCCCTCATTCTGTGTCTCTCCAGAGAGTGGAGATTTAAGGCTTTAATTCTATCTTAAACTTCACCTTGATAGCTACAACAGAACACACAGTCACAATACAGGGTTTAAGGCACTCTTTGACATCCCTCGTGTCAGTCTCACACAATTCAAAAATGCAATGCATCTATAGGGCCTGAAGATCTAGAATTCACTACCTGAACCTGGAGTTTACTTAGAGTTTACCTGGAGAGAGTTCCGGGGGGTCAATGCCCTCGCGGCCTGGTCTGTGACCAGGCCTCATGGTGGATCAAGGCCTGATCAACCAGGCTGTTACTGCTGGCTGCAAACAATCCAACATGCAAACCACAGTCCGGCTGGTCAGGTACCAACTTTAGGTGCTTGTCCAGTGCCTGCTTGAAGACAGCCACAAGCCTATTGGTAATCCCCTGACAACATACAAACTTAGGACTTTGTTTAAAAATCATCTCAGCTCTCAGTACTAACCAAACCAGCCAAAACATCTAACCAGTTTGAAGCAGCTCTCCCAAATATTATACTATATGAACTCTAGTTTATTAAAACATCTGCCAGTACATGAATATTACTGTTTGAACTATTAAGTACAAGCGTAGCCTCTCTACTATATGTATTTATTTATTTATTTATTTATTTAATAATTTGAACATACATACAGAGGTACAAAAAAATACAGGTAAGAGCAGCATGCCAAAGCCACTTGTATGCATAGCATTACGGGCAGGCTTAAAATTAACTTAAGATTAAAATCTAAGCAATGATGTAATCAGTGATAAAACATTATTGTAAATGGATAACAATAAAGCACAAATGAGTATTACAAAGACAGGTCATATGGTTGCATGCATTGCTGTACATTCAGTAGAATGGAATATTCTGTTAGGTAGTGTATTTAAAAAATAACAAAGTTAGATTGGGTCTTAGGTTTAACATTTATGTGATATAATTGTGAGAAACATTTAAGATATACAATTTATAAGGTTCAGTTATTCAGTATTTATTTGGTTTTGGGTGAGTAAGTGATCTTTGAGAAGAGACTTGAATTTATAAACGGGTAGTGTTTCTTTTATATTTACAGGTAATGAATTTCAGATTTTAGGGCCTTTTATGTGCATTGAGTTTTTGCATAGCGTGAGATGGACACGAGGAACATCAAAGAGTGATCTGTGTCTTGTATTATGGTCATGTGTTCTGTTGAGGTTGGCAAGGAGATGTTTGAGGGGAGGGTTAATATCAGAGTTAAGTGTTCTATGTATGTAATAGGTGCAGTAATAAGTATGGATGTTTTGTATGGTGAGTAGGTTTAGTGTTTTGAATATTGGTAGTGTGTGCTGCCTGTAGTGGGAATTTGTTATCATTCTGACTGCAGCCTTTTGTTGGGTAATTAGTGGTCTGAGATGGTTAATTGTTGGTGAGCCCCATGCACAAATTCCATAGGTGAGATAAGGGTAAATAAGAGAGTGATATAGGGCCAGGAGGGCTGACTGTGGAACATAGTACCATATCTTCGATAGTATGCCTACGGTCTTGGAAATTTTCTTAGAAATTTGTTGTATATGTGTATGAAATTTGAGTCTATTATCAAGGTGGATTCCTAAGAATTTTCCCTCTTTTAGCTTTGTGATAGGTGATCCGTTTATCATTATGTTAAGATGGACATCTGTAGCTCTGTTACCAAACTGAATGAAGTAGGTTTAGTGTAAGTTTGTTAGTCCTCATCCAGGTAGATATTTTCTGTAATTCGGTGTTTACAGTATTGGTTAGCGTGACTGGGCTCGGGTGAGAGAAGACATATGTAGTGTCATCTGCAAATAGTGTGGGTTTGAGTAATTGCAAAGCATTTGGTAGGTAATTTATGTATAGGAGAAAGAGAAGAGGGCCAAGGACACTTCCCTGTGGGACACCAACTGTAATTGGTTGTGCAGAAGAGTATGCCCCATTTGTGTACACATATTGGCTTCTGTTGCTGAGGTATGACTTGAGGTAGTTGAGGGAGTGCTCTCTTATACCATAGTGTGACAATTTTATGAGGAGCAAGTCATGGTCAACTGTGTCAAAAGCTTTACGTAAGTCAATGAAGGTCCCCAGTGGGACTTCTTTTTTCTCTATTGCAGTGTATATATGTTCTAGCATGTGTATAATAGCATCATTAGTATTTTTATTAGGCCTGAATCCAAATTGGCAGGGGTTGAGTATGTTTTGGGAGATGAGGTAGGAGTACCTACAAGTTTAGTGCTTCCTCATGATTATAGCAATAATAATAATAATAGTACAGTGGACCCCCGGTTAACGATATTTTTTCACTCCAGAAGTATGTTTAGGTGCCAGTACTGACCGAATTTGTTCCCATAAGAAATATTGTGAAGTAGATTAGTCCATTTCAGACCCCCAAACATACACATACAAATGCACTTACATAAATACACTTACATAATTGGTCACATTCGGAGGTAATCGTTATGCGGGGGTCCACTGTAATTTATTTATTTATTTATTTATTTTATGCCTTTGCAAATAGTGCATTGAGATTTTGTATTTACAATAGTGGGTGCAATGCAAGGAGAGCCTTTATTATGCCTAGGCATTATGGGCTGACTTAACATAATTGGCTTACAGACTACTTAACACTTAGGATTGTATCATAGTTGTACAGTAGGATAGTAATTATTTCATAGTTGTACAGTAGATTATTAATTATAAGTGAATCTAATTTGTATAAGACAAAAGATATATTCACATATTCAAAAATGCTTTTTGTGAAAACAATGATTCAATTATATTCCTGTCAACAATGGATAAATGGTTCAAGGTAATTGTTGAAGTTATGATGTGGGAGTACATAAGTGAGTATATGTGTACTGAATATTTATCTAGGGTGATTAAGTGGCTTTTGAGAAGAGTCTTAAATTGATTTTCAGACCGGGTTACTTTAATATCTTCCGGTAATGAATTCCATATTTTGGGGCCCTTTATGTGCATAGAGTTTTTACACAGTGTGATATGGACACGAGGTACATCAAAAAGAGATCTGTGTCTTGTGTTATGGTCATGTGTCCTGTTAAGGTTGGTGAGGAGAAGTTTGAGTGGAGGGTTTATATTTGCGTGTATTGTTCTGTGTATGTAGTAGGCAAATGAATAAGTATGGATGTTCTTAATGGTGAGCAGATTCAGACCTTTGAAAATTGGTGAAGTATGCTGGCAGGAGTGGGAATTTTTTATCATTTTTACTGCTGCCTTTTGCTGGGTTATTAGAGGTCTTAGGTGATTGGATGTTGTTGATCCCCATGCACAAATTCCATATGTAGGATAAGGGTATATGAGTGAATGGTACAGTGCCAGGAGAGCTGATTTTGGAGCGTAGTACCTTATCTTTGATAGTATGCCTACAATCTTGGAGATTTTCTTTGTGATTTGTTGTATATGTGTCTGGAACTTAAGGTTACTGTCAAGGTAGATACCTAGGAATTTTCCCTCTGTAAGTCTTGTGGCTGATGGATCATTTGCAGCTTTGTTTCCAAACTGAATGAAATAGGTTTTATCAGCATTCAGGGTAAGTTTATTAGCCATCATCCAGGCAGATATTTTCTGCAATTCAGCATTGACTGTGTTTGCTAGTTTAACATATGTTGTGTCATCTTCAAATAATATGGGTTTGAGTAGCTATGATGCATTCGGTAGATCATTGATGTAGATGAGAAAGAGGAGTGGCCCAAGGACACTTCCTTGTGGGACTCCTACTGTGACTGGTTGGGTGGAAGAGTTTGCACCATTTGCATACACATATTGAGTCTGTTACTAAGGTATGATTTTAGGTAATTCATGGAGTGGCCTCTGATACCATAGTGTGTTAGTTTGGAGTACAGCAGTTCATGGTCGACTGTATCGAAAGCTTTACGTAAATCAATGAAAGTGCCCAGCGGGACTTCTTTCTTTTCGAGTGTGGTATGTATTAGTTCTAGCATGTGTATGATAGCATCATTTGTGCTTTTATTATTCCTGAATCCAAACTGATAAGGGTTTAATATGTTGTGTGAGACGAGGTAGGAATACATCCGTCTATGAATTAATTTTTCAAAGATTTTAGAGAGCAGTGGTAAGTTAGATATTGGTCTATAGTTATTCAAGTCAGCTTGGTCACCTCCTTTGTGGATCGGAGTGACCCTCGCTATTTTGAGGATTGTTGGGAAGGTAGATGATTCAATGGATTTGTTAAAGAGTGTTGCAATAATTGGTGACAATACTTGAGAAGTTTTTTTGTACATAAAAGCAGGCAAGTTGTTTATGTCTCCTGCCTTGTTTTTAAGGGTGTTTATGATGAGCATAACTTCTAAAGGGTTGGTTGGAGCTAGGAATAGTGTATTTGGGTAGGTACCTATGAGGTAGCCTGATGGACACGTGTGTTGTGCTTGGTATTTTGTTCGCTAGATTTTTTCCTATGGTGGAGAAGAAAACATTAAGTGTGGTTGGTGTGAGTAGGGGTTCATCTGATTTTGTTAGTTTAATTGTTTTGTTTTTGGATAACTTTTTAGTACCAAGAATTTCGGATAGAGTTTTCCAGGTTTTTTTCATATCACCTTTGATGTTATGTAATCTATTTTCATAATACAATTTTTTAGATCTTCTTATCAGGCTGGTAAGAGCTGACAAGTAATGTTTAGACTGTTCTCTAGTTATTTGACCCATTCTACACTGTTTTTCATATTTGTGCTTTGTGTTAATGGATTTGAGGAAGCTTGGTGTTAGCCAGGGATTATTCACTCTTTAACAAATCCAATATTCAGTCTCTTTGCTGTGATCTGTTTAGTTTTTTGGGGGCAATGTTTGTTATAGAGGCTTTGAGCGTTTTTTAGAAAATTATTTATACATTCATTCATATCTGTATATGTGTCGAGCTCATTTTGCCAATCGACGTTATTTATAGCTGCTATAAAGTTGTTAACTGCTGTCTCGTTATGTAGTCTGAAGGTTACTTTAGTAATGTCTTGTGGCAGTTTGCCCAGATTAGTTATGAGAAAGGTTGGGTAGTGGTCTGTAGTGTTGTCTGTGATTATGCCTGATTTTAACCCTTTCAGGGTCTGTGCCCTAGATCTATGGCTTTATGTTCAGGGGCCAAACCGTAGTTCTACGCCTTGAGCTCAGCTCACTCTGATAAGCTGTGAGTGGTAAATTTGGGCCTAGATATGAGAGAATACATCTATGTGGTATGTGTGCACCACATAAAACAAATCCTGCAGCACACAGTGTATAATGAGAAAAAAAACTGAGACTGTGATTTTCGATTAAAACAGCGACTTTGCAGTGTTTTTTCGTATGTTTTTTGTAGTTGTATTTGCGATTTCTTGGTCTCATTTGATAGAATGGAAGACATATTACAGAAATAGAGATTATTTTGATTGGTTTTAGCACTGGAAATGGCTCGAAACTGAGCTCAAAGTAGCGGTAATGTTAATTTTTTGCAGATATTCAAGAGTAAACAAACAACCTCTAATATACATTCACAAATGTTGTGGTGATATTTATACAATTATTACAATGTTGTATAACAGTAAATCTTCTATTTTTTGGTTTGAATAAAAATTCATTATGTGAATAAAAAATCAAAATGGAATTCATTTGTAAAGCCTCAAAACATAACTAATGAAAAGAAGAAATGCTAGTTTAGTGCCAGGAATACCTACATTGTTTTTTCTGGACCCTATTTTGAAATTGGAATATTTTGAACTTTGTGTTAAATTGGCCAAATTACCAATTTCCGATCACTTTATTTTGTAATTGAAACAGTTGACTTGGCGATGTTCTTGTGCTCAGTCAATAGAATAGAAATAATGCTAGTGAAATAGCTAAGAATTTGGTCGACTGGACTAATGTAATTGGCCTAAAATGGGAGTCAAAGTCGGCAAAATCGCCGATTCGTAAATATCGCTGACACATAAAAATTCGCAAGATCATAATTTCGTCAATTTTCCATCAAATTTCGTACTTTTTGTTTTATTACCTTCAGAAAAAGATTCTCTACCATTTCATAAGAAAAAATAACAAAACTTATTTTTGAAAATTCTTGGACCCTGGTGCGCACTTAGAAATTTGGCCTCTGAACCCTGAAAGGGTTAAAGGGGATATGGTGTTTGTCGAGATGTGGTCTATTAAGGAGATACTTGTCTCAGTGATTCTTGTAGGTTTAGATATTGCTGGTAGCAACAGGCAGTTGCTCATTGTGTTTGTGAATTTGGTTACTTGTGGGTCCTGGTCGTGTAGTATGTTTATGTTGAAATCTCCTGTTAGTAGTAAGTGGTCTTAATTCATGTGTGCATCAGTAATCATGTTTCCTAGTTTTTCACTAAAGTGGTAAATGTTTGACTGTGGTACTCTGTAGATGTTTATAACTGTAAGGGGTTTTTGCAGGTCTTTTGATTTAAATTTGGCTATGATATATTCTCCATGTTCGTCCCTTATGCAAGATTCATTGATGCATTCAAGTTGATTTGAGTAGTACAGTATATAGCTGTTCCTACATCTTGCTGGTCTGTTCTACAGTTGTGTGGCCATGTAGCCAGGAATGGTATAGACATCTGTAATATCAGGCTTAAGCCAGGTTTCTGTGTGTGTGATGATTGATATATTGGAATGAAGGGAATTGAGCAATGCAGTGAGATCGTCATAATGTTTGCTCAAGGATCTGACATTATAGTTAAAGATGGTTATGTTATTGTTTGCACTAAGTAATGTCTTTGCTTGGTCTGCTGTATAATAATTACAGTTGCTGTGTTGTGAAATGGGTTACCAGCTAAGATTGATTAAATATAGAGAATACTTAGCTGATAAAAGACAGCAAATCGTCCACACAGCCACCCCTGCAGACGAGGTCTTGAATTGTTGTAACATCCACTTCACAACGGGCTGTAAATGAATATTTTGTAAGATTATAAATTACCCCTAGGGGGTGTTATGTCACTGGTTGCTGACAAACTTAGGTGTGTGGACTCAAAAGTCTGCCTATCACAGGGGTTTATGATAAGTGACTGACTCATAACTTCGACTCAACTGCTCAGTCAATAGTAGTACATCACGAGTTAGAACACTTACTTGGGTATATGTATCTGACCCGTAGTTACGCCCAGATATCCATTGAGTCGATTGAAGAATTGTTTTCTTTGAAGAATGTCGCACCACACTCTGTTGGATTGCATCATTTGTTGTTACACTGTTAAGATAAGATAAGATTTCGTTCGGATTTTTAACCCCGGAGGGTTAGCCACCCAGGATAACCCAAGAAAGTCAGTGCGTCATCGAGGACTGTCTAACTTATTTCCATTGGGGTCCTTAATCTTGTCCCCCAGGATGCGACCCACACCAGTCGACTAACACCCAGGTACCTATTTGCTGCTAGGTGAACAGGACAACAGGTGTAAGGAAACTTGTCGAAATGTTTCCACCCGCCGGGAATCGAACCCAGGCCCTCCGTGTGTGAAGCGGGAGCTTTAGCCACCAGGCCACCGGGCCATCTGTTTACTAGAGAAGCTGAACACTCTTCTCTGTAAGTGTTTATTGTGCTTTTGAGACACTTTGTACACACTAACACACGGATCAGTGTTCTGTGTTGGTTATTCCGGCGTCAGTGTGACTCCCAGTAGGGTCAAAAGTAATCTGCCTCACAGCGCCCTACACCGTCACTGCCCCTAGCACATAAAGGAAAAGCTGACCTAGTACTTTTGCTTCCTTGCCACTTCCTCCATGAAGCAAAGCAGAATGCTTGATTCTTGCTGTCTTAAGCATAGACAACAATGTACACTATCTTTACCATGGTAATAAAGTGGGAGCAGGATTTTCCTTAATTGTCCTGCTAAGGTAAGAGATGGACTGTCTTTTATTAAACTACACTTTGCAACACTAGACTTTGTAAGGAGAGTCGGTCAATTACTTGTTGAATCAGTAAACAAGATGCTTGCCCCTTCTGAAAGGGCTTGGCCCCTCAGGGCTGAAAGGGGCTGAATGGGGCTAATACCCCCTTCCTGGAGAAAATTTCTCCACACTGGGGGGCGGCAGAGGTTCGCTGCAGGTGAACTATTCATCACTTAACATTAATTTGATTTTATCACTCGCCACCACTGCTGCTTGCCTTTTCTGAACAGCTTTAGTCTGTGTGGTTTCTGGAGAATAACTATTTTTGTTTTCAACACTGTGTAATTCTAACGGCACCAGTTTATTTATTGTCCGCTTGTTCACTACACCTTTGCTTAAAACTTCAGCTGTCCTGATGATTCCATTTGCATCAGGATATATGGTCACAATTTTTCCAAGAGGCCATTGGGACCTTGGACCATCATTGTCAATAATCACTATGTCACCAGGTCTTAAGTTAGGACTTAGGATTTTCAGAAACACCAGCTCCATAGAGGTGTTCTCTCAATGAGGTGAGATAGTCTTCTCGCCAAATTTTCTTCCAACGTTCAATCACTTTATTAAGGTGTTTGAATTTACGTCCGAGTTGCTCAGGTTCGAAATAAGTAGGATCCTCTATGATTTCTTTATCATTCATGGGAGGAACAGGTTTGAGCCTTCTGCCATGGAGTAACTGAGATGGACTTAACACTTTAAAATTGTCCAGATCATCGGTAACATAAGTTAGAGGTCTGTTGTTGACTCTATTTTCTATTTCAGTCACAACTGTATGGAATTCTTCTAAGTCTATTCTCTGATGATGAAGAGTCTTCCTTAAACAACGTTTTAAAATGGCGATCATTCTTTCATAAAATCCGCTGTGCCATGGAGATTTAGGAGAAATGTGTATACAACATGTAGTGGAGTGGTTTCAGAATCTTTTCTGACTCCATGGTGTGGGAGATAATGAGCTTCTGTCTTCAACTTATCTTCAGCTACTTCCTCAATGAATTTATTGCCCAACTGTTCTTGTATGATATTATCATAGACAGTCAGTAGCTCTGGATTCTTCCTGAGCTCATGTATTTGTGCTTTCATTTGTCCGAAAGCCATGTGATAATTGCTAGGCAGATGTAGTGGATTTAATTTCCATGGTAACCTAACCCAATACTGTCCATCCTTATATTTGACAGCGTCCAAATATTGATTATAAGTCTGAGACTCTTGTGGGCTTGATTTATTTACGTCAATACCTTATTTTTTTTTATTAACACACTGGCCGATTCCCACCAAGGCAGGGTGGCCCGAAAAAGAAAAACTTTCACCATCATTCACTCCATCACTGTCTTGCCAGAAGGGTGCTTTACACTACAGTTTTTAAACTGCAACATTAACACCCCTCCTTCAGAGTGCAGGCACTGTACTTCCCATCTCCAGGACTCAAGTCCGGCCTGCCAGTTTCCCTGAATCCCTTTATAAATGTTACTTTGCTCACACCCCAACAGCACGTCAAGTATTAAAAACCATTTGTCTCCATTCACTCCTATCAAACACGCTCACGCATGCCTGCTGGAAGTCCAAGCCCCTCGCACACAAAATCTCCTTTACCCCCTCCCTCCAACCTTTCCTAGGCCGACCCCTACCCCGCCTTCCTTCCACTACAGACTGATACACTCTTGAAGTCATTCTGTTTCACTCCATTCTCTCTACATGTCTGAACCACCTCAACAACCCTTCCTCAGCCCTCTGGACAACAGTTTTGGTAATCCCACACCTCCTCCTAACTTCCAAACTACGAATTCTCTGCATTATATTCACACCACACATTGCCCTCAGACATGACATCTCCACTGCCTCCAGCCTTCTCCTCGCTGCAACATTCATCACCCATGCTTCACACCCATATAAGAGCATTGGTAAAACTATACTCTCATACATTCCCCTCTTTGCCTCCAAGGACAAAGTTCTTTGTCTCCACAGACTCCTAAGTGCACCGCTCACCCTTTTCCCCTCATCTATTCTATGATTCACCTCATCTTTCATAGACCCATCCGCTGACACGTCCACTCCCAAATATCTGAATACATTCACCTCCTCCATACTCTCTCCCTCCAATCTGATATCCAATCTTTCATCACCTAATCTTTTTGTTATCCTCATAACCTTACTCTTTCCTGTATTCACTTCTAATTTTCTTCTTTTGCATCTATTGCATCTAAATCCCACATCTTATTAACTGGTTCATTCATTTCTTCCAGTAATGATAATTTTTGCTGTGGTACATGATCAGTGGTTATTCTTGTAACTAGTACATTTTCCACTGAATCAATTTGGATGGGATGAGAACTTGCTTCTAGAAATGCGTCAAGCATGGGATGAAATATCCAGGGAGTTTAAGCAACTTCATCAAATTAAATTCCACAGACAAATAGGTCAAGAGGGAAACAATTACACATGTGTTCTGCGATGCATCAACCTGAGGTTATGGCACTGTAGCTTACATGAGTAATGCTGAAGGAAGTACACTAATTACTTCAAAGGCCAGGGTAGCACCCTTGAAGTTCAGAACAGTACCACAATTGGAACTGACAGCACTCTATGTAGGTACAAAATTAGCTGTCTATCTCAACAAAGTACTTGATCATCTTACTCTTGAAAAAACCGTGATCTGGAGTGATAATGAAACAGTTCTCCAGTGGTTAAGAAATAATAAGAGTAAGTTGGTCTATGTACAGAATAGAGTAGCAGAAATAGAAGAGATGCAGAGAGATTATCTCTTTCTCCACATCTCTACCCAAGAGAATCCAGCTGACATGTTGTCACGTGGTGTCCCACTCAAGAAATTTGTGGATAATAAATTATGGCTCCACGGACCGAACTGGCTCTCTAATGAAATTAACTGGCCTCAGCAAAAAGTTCACATTATGCCAGAAGAAACAGTTTGCTAAAACACAGCAGAAATAAGTTGTGTAAATACTACAGACACAACAGAAAGAGTCATTGATGGATCTAAATACTCATCTTTGGGTAAACTCTTAAGAGTTACAGCTCTTGTCTGTAAATTCATTAAAGGAATGAAACCTGATTATGAATATCTTGAACCCATTAAATACTGGGTGACACTAATACAGAAAGATGTTTTCTCTACAGAATATAAATTTCTGTATGTATGCTCAAATTACTAAATAAATAAATAAAATAAATAAATTATTTAGGACTTTATCTCGACTCAGAAAAGATTATAAGATGTCGAGGAAGAATTCATAATTCTTCACTACCTAAAGAAGCCATACATCCAATATTGATCCCCAAGAATCATTGGCTAACAAAACTGATTGTACAAAATGCCCACAGTAACGTGTTACATGGTGGGGTAGCTGACACTCTTTGTCATATACGACAATCCTACTGGATACCTCAAGGTCGACAAAGTGTGAAAAAACAAAGGACTGTATTACTTATCATCACTATGATATGCGAGTATATCAGTATCCAGGTCCACCTCCATATCCCTCTGAAAGAGTTTATCATGTCACTCCATTTGAGGTGACAGGTGTAGATTACACTGGACCAATAATTTTAACCAAAACAGTTGACAAAGTTCCCATCAAGGTATACATCTGTTTGTTCACTTGTGCTATGACTAGAGCAGTACATCTAGAAGTAGCCACTGACATGTCTGCTGAAACCTTTATCAAATTATTCAGAAGGTTTGCAGCCAGAAGGGCATGTCCCAGACTGATGATTACCATGAAGGGTACAAAGTACATATGGCTGGTGTTTATGGCCTGAGTTTGCTGTGTCAGCCTGACAACGTTGATTAATCGTAAATAACGATGTTATACACTTCATTCACTATACACTATAAATGTCACTGTATAGCTGTAAATCACACGTGAATATTACTTACACATATATAAATGTCACTGTTAATATATATGAAAGCTTACATTTTTTATATATAGTTTCCTTTAATATAATAGGTATATCTGTAAGAAACTTAACCCTTTCAGGGTCCAAGGCCCAAATCTGGAGTCACGCACCAGTGTCCAAGAATTTTCAAAAAAAAAATTTGTTATTTTTTCTTATGAAATCGTAGAGAATCTTTTTGTGAAGGTAATAAAACAAAAAGTACGAAATTTGGTGGAAAATTGACGAAATTATGCTCTCGCGAATTTTGATGTGTCAGCGATATTTACGAATCGGCGATTTTGCCGACTTTGACTCCCATTTTAGGCCAATTACATTATTCCAGTCAACCAAATTCTTAGCTATTTCACTAGTATTACTTCTATTCTATCGATTGAGCACAAGAAATCGCCAAGTCAACTGTTTCAACTACAAAATAAAGTGATCGGAAATTGTTAATTTGGCCAATTTAACACAAAGTTCAAAATATTCCAATTTCAAAATAGGGTCCAGAATGAACAATGTAAGCATTCCTGGCACTAAACTAACATTTACTCTGTTCATTAGTTATGTTTTGAGGCTTTACAAATAAATTCCATTTTGATTTTTTATTCACATAATGAATTTTTATTCACACCAAAAAATAGAAGATTTACTGTTATGCAATACTGTAATAATTGTATAAATATCATCACCATATTTGTGAATGTATATTAGACCCACCAGCTGATGTGTATTAGACGTGTGAGGTCGTTTGTTTACTCTTGAATATCGGCAAAAATTTAACATTTCTGCTACTTTGAGCTCAGTTTCAAGCCATTTCCAGTGCTAAAACCAATCAAAATCATCTCTATTTTTGTAATATGTCTTCCATTCTATCAAATGAGACCAAGAAATCGGAAATACAACTATAAAAAACATACGAAAAAACACTGCAAAGTTGCTGTTTTAATCGAAAAATCATGATTTCATTTTTTTTCTCTCATTATACACAGTGTGCTGCAGGATCTGTTTTATGTGGTGCACACATACCACATAGATGTATTCTCTCATATTTAGGCCCAAATGTACCACTCACAGTTTATCAGAGTGAGCTGAGCTCATGGCGTAGATCTACGGTTTGGACCCTGAACATAAAGCCGTAGATCTACGGGACGGACCCTGAAAGGGTTAAACACAATGTCGTCTCTTAATCTCTGTCTATAAACATTATAAACACTATGTGTATATACACTCAGACAAACTGTGTAAGAGGGCCATGGGGACGTGACTAATGAACAGAGGAAATGTTATTTTAGTGCCAGGAATGTCTTTCTTGTTTATTCTGGGCCCTATACGGAAATTGGCATCTTTTGAAATTTGTGTGAAATTGGCAAAATTGCTAAATTCTGACCACTGTATTGGGTAGTTGAAATCAGTAAATGGGTGGTTTCTTGTACTCATTCGATAGAAAAAATGGAGTTCTAATGAAATAGTTATGATTTTTGTTGACTAGTACACTGGAATAGGCCGAAAATAGGGCTCAAATTGGGCAAAATTGCCGATGCGTAAACATCGTCGAGACGACCGCTAACTTCGCGAGAGCATAATTCTGTAAGTTTTCCATCAAATTTTATACTTTTGGTGTCATTATGACCAGGAAAAGATTCTCTATCTTTTCATAAGTAAAAATAATTTTTTTTTTTAAATTTGGCTGATCCTGAGAACAAGTCTCTGAGAGGGCTTGTCGATCCTGAAAGGGTTAAGCATCTAATAGCACCTTAATTATTTTAACAAATGTGAGTTTATGAACTACGGTAGATATTTACAGCTAAAATAAAGGAGCTAGTGAATATAATAATAAAAGAATGTATTAAAAACAAAATCAGTAGCACTTGGAGTATTTTAATAAAAGTGACTATGTGGACAAGAGGGAAAGAATATTATATCACCTGAAAGTAGTTAGAGCTAGGAGTATAGCAATTACTGAATAAAGGGTGGTACAATGTATTGGTATATAGAAAATTATTTCAGGAGAAATGTAAAAAAAACTAAATTAAGTAGTGGTAAACAACCTTTAAATAGAATATTTTTATTATTTTTTTTATTATCACACCGGCCGATTCCCACCAAGGCAGGGTGGCCCGAAAAAGAAAAACTTTCACCATCATTCACTCCATCACTGTCTTGCCAGAAGGGTGCTTTACACTACAGTTTTTAAACTGCAACATTAACACCCCTCCTTCAGAGTGCAGGCACTGTACTTCCCATCTCCAGGACTCAAGTCCGGCCTGCCGGTTTCCCTGAATCCCTTCATAAATGTTACTTTGCTCACACTCCAACAGCACGTCAAGTATTAAAAACCATTTGTCTCCATTCACTCCTATCAAACACGCTCAAGCATGCCTGCTGGAAGTCCAAGCCCCTCGCACACAAAACCTCCTTTACCCCCTCCCTCCAACCCTTCCTAGGCCGACCCCTACCCCGCCTTCCTTCCACTACAGACTGATACACTCTTGAAGTCATTCTGTTTCGCTCCATTCTCTCTACATGTCCGAACCACCTCAACAACCCTTCCTCAGCCCTCTGGACAACAGTTTTGGTAATCCCGCACCTCCTCCTAACTTCCAAACTACGAATTCTCTGCATTATATTCACACCACACATTGCCCTCAGACATGACATCTCCACTGCCTCCAGCCTTCTCCTCGCTGCAACATTCATCACCCACGCTTCACACCCATATAAGAGCGTTGGTAAAACTATACTCTCATACATTCCCCTCTTTGCCTCCAAGGACAAAGTTCTTTGTCTCCACAGACTCCTAAGTGCACCACTCACTCTTTTTCCCTCATCAATTCTATGATTCACCTCATCTTTCATAGACCCATCCGCTGACACGTCCACTCCCAAATATCTGAATACGTTCACCTCCTCCATACTCTCTCCCTCCAATCTGATATTCAATCTTTTATCACCTAATCTTTTTGTTATCCTCATAACCTTACTCTTTCCTGTATTCACCTTTAATTTTCTTCTTTTGCACACCCTACCAAATTCATCCACCAATCTCTGCAACTTCTCTTCAGAATCTCCCAAGAGCACAGTGTCATCAGCAAAGAGCAGCTGTGACAACTCCCACTTTGTGTGTGATTCTTTATCTTTTAACTCCACGCCTCTTGCCAAGACCCTCGCATTTACTTCTCTTACAACCCCATCTATAAATATATTAAACAACCACGGTGACATCACACATCCTTGTCTAAGGCCTACTTTTACTGGGAAAAAATTTCCCTCTTTCCTACATACTCTAACTTGAGCCTCACTATCCTCGTAAAAACTCTTCACTGCTTTCAGTAACCTACCTCCTACACCATACACTTGCAACATCTGCCACATTGCCCCCCTATCCACCCTGTCATACGCCTTTTCCAAATCCATAAATGCCACAAAGACCTCTTTAGCCTTATCTAAATACTGTTCACTTATATGTTTCACTGTAAACACCTGGTCCACACACCCCCTACCTTTCCTAAAGCCTCCTTGTTCATCTGCTATCCTATTCTCCGTCTTACTCTTAATTCTTTCAATTATAACTCTACCATACACTTTACCAGGTACACTCAACAGACTTATCCCCCTATAATTTTTGCACTCTCTTTTATCCCCTTTGCCTTTATACAAAGGAACTATGCATGCTCTCTGCCAATCCCTAGGTACCTTACCCTCTTCCATACATTTATTAAACAATTGCACCAACCACTCCAAAACTATATCCCCACCTGCTTTTAACATTTCTATCTTTATCCCATCAATCCCGGCTGCCTTACCCCCTTTCATTTTACCTACTGCCTCACGAACTTCCCCCACACTCACAACTGGCTCTTCCTCACTCCTACAAGATGTTATTCCTCCTTGCCCTATACACGAAATCACAGCTTCCCTATCTTCATCAACATTTAACATTTAAATAGAATATTATTTTTATTATTATCACACCGGCCGATTCCCACCAAGGCAGGGTGGCCCGAAAAAGAAAAACTTTCACCATCATTCACTCCATCACTGTCTTGCCAGAAGGGTGCTTTACACTACAGTTTTTAAACTGCAACATTAACACCCCTCCTTCAGAGTGCAGGCACTGTACTTCCCATCTCCAGAACTCAAGTCCGGCCTGCCGGTTTCCCTGAATCCCTTCATAAATGTTACTTTGCTCACACTCCAACAGCACGTCAAGTATTAAAAACCATTTGTCTCCATTCACTCCTATCAAACACGCTCACGCATGCCTGCTGGAAGTCCAAGCCCCTCGCACACAAAACCTCCTTTACCCCCTCCCTCCAACCCTTCCTAGGCCGACCCCTACCCCGCCTTCCTTCCACTACAGACTGATACACTCTTGAAGTCATTCTGTTTCGCTCCATTCTCTCTACATGTCCGAACCACCTCAACAACCCTTCCTCAGCCCTCTGGACAACAGTTTTGGTAATCCCGCACCTCCTCCTAACTTCCAAACTACTAATTCTCTGCATTATATTCACACCACACATTGCCCTCAGACATGACATCTCCACTGCCTCCAGCCTTCTCCTCGCTGCAACATTCATCACCCACGCTTCACACCCATATAAGAGCGTTGGTAAAACTATACTCTCATACATTCCCCTCTTTGCCTCCAAGGACAAAGTTCTTTGTCTCCACAGACTCCTAAGTGCACCACTCACTCTTTTTCCCTCATCAATTCTATGATTCACCTCATCTTTCATAGACCCATCCGCTGACACGTCCACTCCCAAATATCTGAATACGTTCACCTCCTCCATACTCTCTCCCTCCAATCTGATATTCAATCTTTCATCACCTAATCTTTTTGTTATCCTCATAACCTTACTCTTTCCTGTATTCACCTTTAATTTTCTTCTTTTGCACACCCTACCAAATTCATCCACCAATCTCTGCAACTTCTCTTCAGAATCTCCCAAGAGCACAGTGTCATCAGCAAAGAGCAGCTGTGACAACTCCCACTTTGTGTGTGATTCTTTATCTTTTAACTCCACGCCTCTTGCCAAGACCCTCGCATTTACTTCTCTTACAACCCCATCTATAAATATATTAAACAACCACGGTGACATCACACATCCTTGTCTAAGGCCTACTTTTACTGGGAAAAAATTTCCCTCTTTCCTACATACTCTAACTTGAGCCTCACTATCCTCGTAAAAACTCTTCACTGCTTTCAGTAACCTACCTCCTACACCATACACTTGCAACATCTGCCACATTGCCCCCCTATCCACCCTGTCATACGCCTTTTCCAAATCCATAAATGCCACAAAGACCTCTTTAGCCTTATCTAAATACTGTTCACTTATATGTTTCACTGTAAACACCTGGTCCACACACCCCCTACCTTTCCTAAAGCCTCCTTGTTCATCTGCTATCCTATTCTCCGTCTTACTCTTAATTCTTTCAATTATAACTCTACCATACACTTTACCAGGTACACTCAACAGACTTATCCCCCCATAGTTTTTGCACTCTCTTTTATCCCCTTTGCCTTTATACAAAGGAACTATGCATGCTCTCTGCCAATCCCTAGGTACCTTACCCTCTTCCATACATTTATTAAATAATTGCACCAACCACTCCAAAACTATATCCCCACCTGCTTTTAACATTTCTATCTTTATCCCATCAATCCCGGCTGCCTTACCCCCTTTCATTTTACCTACTGCCTCACGAACTTCCCCCACACTCACAACTGGCTCTTCCTCACTCCTACAAGATGTTATTCCTCCTTGCCCTATACACGAAATCACAGCTTCCCTATCTTCATCAACATTTAACAATTCCTCAAAATATTCCTTCCATCTTCCCAATACCTCTAACTCTCCATTTAATAACTCTCCTCTCCTATTTTTAACTGACAAATCAATTTGTTCTCTAGGCTTTCTTAACTTGTTAATCTCACTCCAAAACTTTTTCTTATTTTCAACAAAATTTGTTGATAACATCTCACCCACTCTCTCATTTGCTCTCTTTTTACATTGCTTCACCACTCTCTTAACCTCTCTCTTTTTCTCCATATACTCTTCCCTCCTTGCATCACTTCTACTTTGTAAAAACTTCTCATATGCTAACTTTTTCTCCCTTACTACTCTCTTTACATCATCATTCCACCAATCGCTATGATATAAAATTAATCTGAGTGTTGGATTTCCCTTGTAACATAAAGTTTGAGCAATTAATATCACTAAAAGAAGTATTATTTGAGATAGTTGATACTAGCTAGGGAAAGATGGTGCAAGGAATTGCACAGTAGTGTAGTAGGAACATACACTAGTTTGTTATTTGTAGATTGGGAGCAAAGGGAAAATTAGGTAAGATTATAAGAGAATTATAACAGTGCTTAAGTAGGAATAATTGGTAATACAGATATTATTAAAGAGTAAGTATCTTATTAATAAATAATAAATTGTGAATGGGAGATCTGGGAAGATAACACAAATTGGGTCACACAAGGAACTGTGTGGGACACTTGGGATAATGAGATAGTAAATACTATCTATGAGGTGATAGTACAGGGATTAGTTCAATAATGGCATAATAACGTACACTAACGTAGCACAAGGATTTGGTCACTAGTATCAGTCAGACTCAGTAATGTTTGCATCATGAAGGAAGTTTGCTAGTTCTTTTTCATTTGTAATATAGTACGCACGGCCTACATTTGTTTTTCTACTATATGTGCAGTACTAAAGCAGAAGGAGTCTATAAAGGCTATAGCACCAGCAAAGGGTGTTACAGTAATTGTTGAAATGGTTGACGGAGAAACAGCTCACAGGAGATGCGTAGCGTAGCGAGATAAACATAAAAATTGTACGTAGCAGTCCTTAAGAAAAGTGTGAACTCATGAGAGGATATGCTGCTCTGCATTTCTTCTCCAAGATATGTAAATGTTGTATGTATGCCAGATCTAATTCAGTTAGCCTCACAAACTCCGTTTTCGCTTTTAACACCTTTGACGTTTTCGTAGCTTGAATGTTCGACCACAATCCTCCTCCCTCTGCTGTCCACATAATGACATATTTTATACACTCTAGAGTGTATGTCATGTTTCTATCTTATTTATATTGTTTATTATGTCATATTAGATGAATTGTGACAGATAAGCCGTAGAGTTGATATTAGGGTTATTTTGTCATGCCTCCTGAGAGCAGGAATTCACCTGGATGAATTAATTACATTTCAATTAATTTAAATGAGGAAAATTGACCCGGCATATGAACAAATCAGGATACAAACTAGTCCAAGGAATGGATTAAATTCGTAACCCGAGGTTCCACTGTATTGATGATTATGTTTGTGCACTTATTGTGTTGTATACAATGAGTGTATATATGTACATTGCACCTCACTTTGGTCTCACAGGCCACATAAGTTATGTGAAAAAATAAAATAGTGAAAAAAAAAACAAGAAACCTTCGAATGCAAGTAAACCAAAGTTTACCGGGTGAGTGGCATTCACCGCTGTTACCATATGCATCTCATTTTCTGCCAACTTTACTGCTCTTTATCTCGGTAAATACTGATCACAAAAAAAATTTTTGGGCTCAAAACAATCAGAAAATTAATCTTAACACTTTCATAAGAAAAAATATTATTATTTTTTTTAATATTCTTTGACACCAGGAGACACTCTAGGGTTAAAGCACCCTAGAGTGATAAAATGCATATACAGTGGACCATCGGGTAATGCCATTAATCCATTCCAGAGCCAGGCCTGGTGCCGTGTGCAAAATAATAATAATAGAACTTTTCTTTGTCAGAGGAAAGAAAGTCTCCCTGATATCATTGTGTATACACAGTGTATAGTGTATACTACAGTGGCTCCCTAGTATATAGATGATAAAGGCTAAAGTGTCATTTGAAAACAGGTGAATTTGTAAATGAAGTGATAAGCCTATAGAGGCAGGTGCCAGAAGTCGCCAGAAACTTACCACAGAGGTCAGCTGTTTTAATGATCTTCCTGGCCTGCTAGTGTACTCGCATATAATCTAGTGATACCAGTGAATTCCTGAATACAGTGTTGTAGTAGCAACTAACCAGTATTATAATGGTACTTAGTGGAGTGGAGTGACTTTCATTAGTTTCTTTTTTCTTGAAATACCAGACGTATACTGTGAATTTCATATAACTTATAGTTACCAGTGGTCGCAATATACACAACGAGAAGAAATTATTACCTCAGAAAAGGCGTCCTTCCTCCAAAATTTCCACCAGTCAACTATAGTGATAATATAGCATTTATTGTGGTGGAGACGAAAAAAACCTAGAAAAGCTAGATACAGCGATTGATAAACAAGGGTTGAGGCTCGACCGTTCGTCATTGTAGGAGCTGCCAGCAATCACTGGTTCTTCAACACGCAAGTTATACTTTTGTATCAATCAAATCACATATTACTCAGGTAGATAATTTCCAGTAGATCCTTTCATGTGTTAGCCCAAATCACCGACCAGTATGTTTTAAATAAGTGACCCACTGATCAGATCAGACTGGTTCCGAACCCTCGACTGGTCCGAACCCTTTACTGGTCCGAACCCTTGACTGGTTTCAAACGGATTCGTTGGACAATAAAGCAGACTGTAAATGTTATTGCTGTTCTTGCTGCTGAACAGTGGTTTAGTGCCGACGAAGGTAGCGTAGGTAGCAATGATACGGCCGTGGACTAGTTTGGCTTTAATTGGATAGGAGTACACAACGGGCAGTGTGAGGGAGTGACCGCAAGCCAGTCCGTGGAGGGGGAGCACTTGTGTCTATCAAGTCGGTCGGCCTAGGAGTAAAAGCGAATGGGCTCAGCCTCCCACTGACCTGAGTGAGCCTACAGAGGGCAGCACTTAAATGCCGCGAAATATGAACTAGTCAGAACAGACGGCTAGGCTGTGTGTTCTGACAATACAGGCTGTCTACATAAACGGATGGGGTTGTAGGTGCCCTTATCAAACACAAACAATAAATATAAATCAGGAACGTACACGGTAAGCTGTCCAATATACAAGTACAGTTAGAAATAGAAATACAAATAGCTAGAGCTTCATTTAAGGAGGTTATTAATAGAGTATTCAAGAGGTTGCTAGTAGAATTACAGTAAATCAACCATTCAAATCATTATGAAGCTCTGTGTAGTCTGCTCTCAAACAAACTGGCTTCTACATGGACAAATTGTCATTTTTGTGGAAATTGGTGTCACGCCCCGTGTGCAGATATCCAAGAACTAGCTACAAGCAGTATTAAAACAGGGAAGTGTTTTTGGATATGCCCAAATGAGATAAATCTATGGACTAAAATCACAAGGGTATTAACCCTTTGAGGGTTTTCGTCGTACTAGTACATCTTACGCGTAGGGGTTTTTGACGTACTAGTACGCATAAATTTTAGCGGCCTCAAATCTCGCGCGAAAAGGCTGGTAGGCCTAGGTGTGAGAGAATGGGTCTGCGTGGTCAGTGTGCGTGGTAGAAAAAAAATCTGGGACCCAGTGGTGCATTGTGGGAATGCCCTCTTAGTAAACAATGTCCACCATGCCTCGCGGTAAGAAGCTCCTCACTCCTCGGCGAATTGGGACACTTTTGTTCCCCAGTGACAGTTCTAATAGTGATGGAAGTGCCAGTGAAGATGAGTTTCGTGGTTTTAGTGAGGTTTTGACCGAAACTAATGACCATAATATCGGTAATAGTGAAGAAACCCCAGACGACCCTCAGCCTTCCACCTCTGGTGCTGGGCCCTCGTGTTCATGTTCAGTTGTTCCAGAACCCAAGAGGAAACTTCTATTTTCCCAAATCCCAGACTCAGATGAGAGCATGGGTGATGATAGTGATAGTGAATATGAACTACAAGCTCTTCAAACTAGTTCCAGTAGTGATAGTGAAGTGCAATATTCCCCAGTGAAGCGTCAGTATATACGACGATATATGCGCTCTGGAAGTGTGCCATATGTTATACCAAGGGGAAGGAGTGTATCTCGGAGTACATCCCGTGGCTGTACAACAGAAACAGACAGTGAAAATGACGAAGATACTGTTGCAATTGGGATGGAAAATGTGCGTGGTGGTAGTGGTGCCGGCGGTGAGGCACCAGCAGTGGGCCATGCTGCCACCCACGCTGCCACCCACACCGCTGCCTCAGCTGATCTAGAACAAAGGCCACCATCCCCCACTCCCCCACCACACCAGCCTCCACAACCACAACCTCCACAACCACAACCACCTGTCATTGTCCAGTACCCACCAGCAGACCGCACCTGGGATTGGCAGGAAGCTGTCAATTTTGTTCCAAATCCCCACCAGTTTGATGGCAGCCAAAGTGGAATACGGCCATCTTGTGCACTTGGGAACAATGCCACTGAACTGGAATGTTTCGAGTTATTCTTTGACGAACCACTGATGAAAAGTATTGTCATGGAAAGCAACACATACTACGAGTACACCATGGCAAACACAATACTTTCACCAAAATCACGTCTACACCAATGGAAGGAGGCAACTGTGGCTGAGATGTATCTTTTCTTTGCCACAATAATGCTTATGCCACATGTGTATAAGCACAAAGTGAAATCATACTGGTCAACAGACCCCCTGATTGCAACACCAGGTTTCAGTGATATAATGCCAGTGAATCGATTTGTGCTAATGTTACGTATGCTTCACTTCTCAGATAAAACCAGGCCTGACAGAACTGACAGGTTATATAAGATAAGGAATGTGTTTGTGTATCTGAAACAGAAATTCAGTACTCATTTTTATCCCTTCAGGAAGCTTGTAATTGACGAGTCTTTGATTCTGTTCAAAGGAAGACTCTCTTTCAAGCAGTACATACCAAGCAAGAGGAAACGCTTTGGTATAAAGTTGTTTGTGCTTTGTGATTGTTACAGTGGTCTGGTATTGGATATTATTGTGTACACTGGAAGTTATACATTGCAAAATACCAGGAAGTTATTGGGCATCTCAGGTGATGTGGTTCGAACAATGATAGAACCATACCTTGGTAAGGGGCATATATTATATACAGATAACTGGTACACAAGCCCCTCACTCAGTGATTTTTTGCGAGTGAACATGACAGATGTGTGTGGCACAGTGCGTGCAAATCGAAAACATATGCCCAGGTTTGACGCTGGCACTCGCAGAGGTGAGGTGCAGGCGTTTGCTGCCAATGACATCATGGCATTTCGGTGGCATGACAAACGAGATGTCACACTGTTGTCATCAATTCACCCTAATGAAATGGCAGACAGTGGCAGGCAGCATAGAGAGAGAAATGAACCCATTCTAAAACCTGCAGCTGTGATTGATTACACCTTCAACATGCGTTCAGTGGACAAATGTGACATGCAGATTGGGTTTGCTGATTGTGTTCGCAAGAGTTATAAGTGGTACATCAAACTGTTTTTCCATCTTCTGGACATTTCCATGCTCAATGCTTATAATATGTATAAGATGAGCACCAGAAACAAACCACAGTACGGCGAATTCTGTTTGTCTGTCATCAGACAAATAGTATTCAAGTACCAAGGAAATGCACTTGCAATTGACCGCCCACCAAATTATCAACAACTACCTGCTCGTCTGAAGCATGGTGATCACTTCCTGGTAAAACTGCCTGCTACTGCTTTGAAGAAAAAGGCTCAGAAGAGGTGTTACGTCTGTTCACATACAAAAAAACGCCCACAACAACGCAGAGAAACTCGTTTTATGTGTGAGGAGTGCAAAACTCCAATGTGCATGACACCATGTTTCAAAGACTTCCACAGGCTGCAGAACTTCTAGAAACATGTCCTGTGACTGTATATGTGTATATAAAATATAAAAAAATAGTAATAAACAACATGTCATATTGTTTGTTTGTGTAAATATTTTCTGTAAACAAAATAATGACAACAGTGTTTACGCCCTTATTGTGTAGTATTGAAAAAGAAATAACTTACAAAATACTGATCATGTTGGCCTCAGAGGCCATAAAAGTTACTCAGAAAAAGAAAAATTGAAAAATAATTAAAAATAGTACATAAAAAAGTAAATAGAAAAATACCGGGTGACGGCAATCGGCGATGTTACCATATGTTGTTCAATTTTGGCAAATTTCACACCTCCATATCTCGGTAAGTATTGACGTTAAAATTTTTTTGTTTAGCCTATAATGTTTAGAAAAAAATACTCTATTTTTTCATAAGAAAAAATATTTTTTTTTTTTTTTGAAATTTGGCCGACCCTGAGAACGAGTTTCGGAGAGGGCCTGTCGACCCTCAAAGGGTTAAAAGAGGATAACATCAAAGCTGCTTTCATACAAAACCTGGAAGCTTTCTACAACAGATGGGAACATAAAAAGTCTGGGCTGAATGGTACTGCCCTTGATACTGGCCATATAGTCAGAAACTGTAAGGCTGGAGGTGATGTCCTGGTAGTCAGTAAATGTGGGGCTGATAGTGCTGTCCAGGGAGACAGTAATGGTGAAGCTGGAGGTGCTGTCCTGGGAGACAGTAATGGTGAAGCTGGAGGTGCTGTCCTGGGAGACAGTAATGGTGAAGCTGGAGGTGCTATCCTGGGAGACAGTAATTGTGAAGCTGGAGGTGCTGTCCTGGGAGACAGTAATGGTGAAGCTGGAGATTTTGTCCAGGTAGTCGGGAATTATACGCAGGAAGGAATACATATAAATGACCTCATAGGGGACAGGAGCCGTAGTGGGGAAACAAGTGTAGTCAAAGATAAGATAAAACCAATATTGCAAACTAGAAATACCACAGGAAATAGCAAACAAGAGGACTCCACTAGCAATAGTGAGTATATATTACCAAAAACAACTGGTGGGAGCTCCATTGTTGGTGCTAGGGAGGATAGGAATAAGACAGGTAAACATGCACCAACAGGGAATACAGTCACAGAAACCCAAGGCAAACAGAAACCAAGCCTGTGCACATACTATGCACTTGGTATCTGCAGACATGGGAAATCTGGAAAAACAGACGGGACGTGCAACTATGACCACCCTAGAAAATGCCGTGCCCATATGACAACAGGAAAATGCAAACTCCCTTCCTGTAAGCTTTTTCACCCTGAAATGTGTACCTCTTCAGTACAGGAAAGACTGTGCTATAACTTAAATTGCCAGGCACACCATCTAAAGGGGACAAAAAGATACAAAACATCCAGGCTATGGGAAAACCTGGGTAGCCACAGCCACTCAAGAGGGAGAGGTTTTTTAGTGCCAGGAAGGAAAAAAAACTGGCAGGAAATGGCAGAAAACGTACACCAAATCCAGTCATTCCTGGAGTGGAACCACAGTCGATGGCCTCCACTCCAAACCAACAGATACAGATACTAATGCCGGAAAAAAAATCCCCCCCCAGTACCAACAATACCACCAGTCCGATGACATTCCTCTTTGCAAATATACAGGGTCTAAAGCCAGCAACAAACAACAAAATACCTTTCATCCGTGGACTGCTTGCAGAGGCAAAGGCAATGTTCGCGGCTTTCACTGAGACCCACATAAAGGATCACTTGGACAACGAAATATGGATCCCAGGTTACAACCTATACAGATGTGACAGAGTGAACAGGCAAAAAGGGGGGGTTGGCCTGTACATTGCAGAGTCACTTGTTTGCACAGAACTGCTTAATGCCTCAAATGATGTAGTGGAAGTTTTAGCAGTAAAGATCGAGAACCAAAACCTAGTCATTGTGGTAGTCTACAAGCCTCAACATCCCAGCAATTCCAGGAACAGCTGTTAAAAATTGACCACTGTCTGGAAAATCTTCCAGCTCCTGCACCCAACATCTTGCTCCTGGGAGATTTCAACTTAAGGCACCTAAAATGGAGGAATATAGCAAATAATATTGTTGCAGCAATAACACCAGGAGGCAGCTCTGATGAAAACTCACACTCACACGAGCTTTTAAATCTCTGCACAAAATTCAATTTGAACCAGCAAATAATAGAGCCTACTAGACTGGAGAATACACTAGACATCATCTTCACTAACAATGATGATCTGATAAGAAATGTCACCATATCAAAAACAATATACTCAGATCACAACATAATTGAGGTTCAGACATGTATGTGCGGAGCCCCAGACCGACATAATGAGATTAGTCATGAGGGAGCGTTCACCAAATTCAACTTGAATAACAAAAACATAAAGTGGGACCAAGTAAACCAAGTCCTAACCGATATAAGCTGGGAAGATGTACTAAGCAACACAGACCCCAACTTATGCCTAGAACAGATTAACTTGGTGGCACTCAATGTATGCACAAGGCTTATTCTTCTAAGAAAAAGGAGGAGTAGATGTAAAATAGAAAGAGACAGGCGCTCCCTTTACAGGCGACGGAAAAGAATAACAGAGCAGCTAAAAGAAGTCAGTATATCTGAAATGCGTATGGAGACACTGCTCAGAGAAATAGCAAGCATTGAACTTAAGCTAAAGGAATCTTATAGGAGTCAGGAATCACGGGAAGAACTAAAAGCCATAAATGAAATTGAAAGAAACCCAAAGTATTTCTTCTCCTATGCCAAATCAAAGTCGAGATCAACGTCCAGTATTGGGCCCCTTCTTAAACAAGATGGGTCCTACACAGATGACAGCAAGGAAATGAGTGAGCTGCTCAAGTCCCAATATGACTCAGTTTTTAGCAAGCCGCTAACCAGACTGAGAGTCGAAGATCAAAATGAATTTTTTATGAGAGAGCCACAGAATTTGGTTAACACAAGCCTATCCGATGTTATCCTGACGCCAAATGACTTCGAACAGGCGATAAATGACATGCCCATGCACTCTGCCCCAGGGCCAGACTCATAGAACTCCATGTTCATCAAGAGCTGCAAGAAGCCCCTATCATGAGCCTTAACCATCCTATGGAGAGGGAGCATGGACACGGGGGTCGTCCCACAGTTACTAAAAACAACAGACATAGCCCCACTCCACAAAGGGGGCAGTAAAGCAACAGCAAAGAACTACAGACCGATAGCACTAACATCCCATATCATAAAAATCTTTGAAAGGGTCCTAAGAAGCAAGATCACCACCCATCTAGAAACCCATCAGTTACACAACCCAGGGCAACATGGGTTTAGAACAGGTCGCTCCTGTCTGTCTCAACTATTGGATCACTACGACAAGGTCCTAGATGCACTAGAAGACAAAAAGAATGCATATGTAATATATACAGACTTTGCAAATGCCTTCGGCAAGTGTGACCATTGCGTAATAGCGCACAAAATGCGTGGTAAAGGAATAGCAGGAAAAGTCGGTTGATGGATCTATAATTTCCTCACTAACAGAACACAGAGAGTAGTCGTCAACAGAGTAAAGTCCGAGGCAGCTACGGTGAGAAGCTTTATTCCACAAGGCACAGTACTCGCTCCCATCTTGTTCCTCATCCTCATATCTGACATAGACAAGGATGTCAGCCACAGGACTGTGTCTTCCTTTGCAGATGACACCCGAATCTGCATGACAGTGTCTTCCATTGCAGACACTGCAAGGCTCCAGGCGGACATCAACCAAATCTTTCAGTGGGCTGCAGAAAACAATATGAAGTTCAACGATGAGAAATTTCAATTACTCAGATATGGTAAACACGAGGAAATTAAATCTTCATCAGAGTACAAAACAAATTCTGGCCACACAATAGAGCGAAACACCAACGTCAAGGACCTGGGAGTGATCATGTCGGAGGATCTCACCTTCAAGGACCATAACATTTTATCAATCGCATCTGCTAGAAAAATGACAGGATGGATAATGAGAACCTTCAAAACTAGGGAGGCCAAGCCCATGATGACACTCTTCAGGTCACTTGTTCTATCTAGGCTGGAATATTGCTGCACACTAACAGCACCTTTCAAGGCAGGTGAAATTGCTGACCTAGAAAATGTACAGAGAACCTTCACGGCACACATAAAGGAGATAAAACACCTCAACTACTGGGAGCGCTTGAGGTTCCTAAACCTGTATTTCCTGGAACGCAGGCAGGAGAGATACATGATTATATACACCTGAAAAATCCTAGAGGGACTAGTACCAAACTTGCACACGAAAATCACTCACTATGAAAGCAAAAGATTTGGCAGACGATGCAACATCCCCCCAATGAAAAGCAGGGGTGTCATTAGCACGTTAAGAGACCATACAATACGTGTCAGGGGCCCGAGACTGTTCAACTGCCTCCCAGCATACATAAGGGGGATTACCAACAGACCCCTGGCAGTCTTCAAGCTGGCACTGGACAAGCACCTAAAGTCGGTTCCTGACCAGCCGGGCTGTGGCTCGTACGTTGGTTTGTGTGCAGCCAGCAGTAACAGCCTGGTTGATCAGGCTCTGATCCACCAGGAGGCCTGGTCACAGACCGGGCTGCGGGGTCGTTGACCTCCGGAACTCTCCAGGTAAACTCCAGGTTAACCAATTTAGCCTTTAGCCGAATTAATTTTTCCCATAAGAAATAATGGAAATCCAATTAATCCGTTCCAGACACCCAAAAGTATTAAACAAAATAAATTTTTTTTTACATGAAATACAGTGGAACCTCAAAAATCGAAAGTATCACATATCGAACGTTTTGAAAATACAGTGGTCCCCCGCTTTTCGTAGTTCCCGACAATCGTAAAATTCGCCAATCATGTGGGTATTTTCGTTTAAACATGGACTCGCTTTTCATAGGTTGACTCGCGAGTCGTAGTTTGTCCGGGACGCGTACCCACGGCGTGAGCCAGGGCGGCAGCCAGTCTGGCATTGCTTACCAGTGAGCGAAGGTCCCCTCACGTGCTCTAGCGAAATATTTCATAATATTCCATTTATTTTAGTGCTTGCAAGTACTAAATAAGCTACCATGGCTCCAAAGAAAGCTCCTAGTGCCAATCCTGTGGTAAAGAAGGTGAGAAATGCGATTGAATTTAAGAAAACCATCATTGAACAATATGAAAGTGGTACAAGTGTTGCCGAACTGTCCAGGATGTGTAAGAAACCCTACACAACCTTATGTTCCATAGTGGCCAAAAAAAATGAAATAAAGGATGCTGTTGTTGCAAAGGGAGTAACTATGCTGACAAAATTGAGATCACCAGTACTGGAAGAGGTTGAGAAGTTATTATTGGTGTGGATAAATGAGAAACAATTAGCAGGAGATTCTTATGACTTCGTTTATTTGTGAAAAGGCTAGGCAGTTGCATGAAGATTTGGTAAAGAAATTGCCTGCAAATAGTGGTGAAGTGAGTGAATTTAAGGCCAGCAAAGGCTGGTTTGAGAGATTTAAGAACTGTACTGGCATACACAGTGTGGTAAGGCATGGTGAGGCTGCCAGTTCGGACCACAAGGCGGCTGAAAAATATGTGCATGAATTCCAGGAGTACATAGAGGCTGAAGGACTGAAACCTGAACAAGTGTTCAATTGTTAGGTAAGACACATATGCAACAGTTATGTAACTTTATTTCGAAACGTTTCAAAATAAAGATACATAACTGTTGCATATGTGTCTTACCTAACAACCTGTCGGTATTTTATACCATTTTAATGTTCAAGTGTTCAACTGTGACGAAACAGGCCTCTTTTGGAAGAAAATGCCAAAGAGGACCTTCATTACACAAGAGGAAAAGGCAATGCCAGGACACAAGCCTATGGAAGACAGGCTGACGCTAATGTTCTGTGCTAATGCTAGTGGGGATTTCAAAGTGAAGCCATTACTAGTGTACCATTCTGAAAATCCCAGAGTGTTCAGGAAAAACAATGTTATGAAGAGTAAATTGTGTGTTTTGGAATTCTAATAGTAAGGCATGGGTCATGAGGGAAATTTTCGTCGAGTGGTTCAATGAAGTGTTTGGCCCTAGTGTGAAGGAGTATCTCCTGGAAAAGAAATTGGATCTCAAGTGCCTGCTAGTAATGGACAATGCACCTGCTCATCCTCCAAACTTGGATGACCTAATTTTCGAGGAGTTTGGGTTCATCACAGTAAAGTTCTTGCCCCCGAATACCACTCCTCTCCTCCAACCCATGGACCAGCAGGTTATTGCAAACTTTAAAAAACTCTACACAAAAGCAATGTTTCACAGGTGCTTGACTGTGACCACAGACACTCACTTGACCCTAAGGGAATTTTGGAGAGAACACTTCAGCATCCTCCACTGCATAACCCTTATAGGTATGGCTTGGGAGGGAGTGACTACCAGGACTTTGAACTCTGCCTGGAGAAAATTGTGGCCAGATTGTGTCGACAAGAGGGATTTTGAAGAATTTGAGACTGACCCTAATGAGCCTATGTCTGTTGTAAAATCAATTGTGGCACTGGGGAGTTCCATGGGGTTGGATGTGAGTTTGGAGGATGTGGAAGAATTGGTGGAAGACCACAATGAAGAGCTCACCACTGAGGAGCTGCAAGAGCTTCAGCAGGAAGAGCAACACATCACAGCTCAGAATCTTGCTGCAGAGGAGGAGGAAGAGAGATGGAAGAAGGTGCCTTCTTCAGAAATTAAAGAGATTTTTACTATGTGGGGTAAGATGGAAAGCTTTATGGAGAAACATCACCCTAACAAGGTTGTTGCAAGCCAGGTTGGCAACATGTACAGTGACAAAGTCTTGGGCCATTTTAGGGAAGTGTTAAAGAGACGCCAGAAACAGAGCTCTCTCCACAGTTATTTTGTGAGACAGGACTCCAGTGACTCTCAAGGTGGTCCTAGTGGCATTAAGAAACAGAGAAGAGAAGCAACCCCAGAAAAGCAAATGGTACCTGAGGTGTTGATGGAAGGGGATTCCCCTTCCAAACTATAAACAATCCACTCTCTCTCCTCCTCCAGTCTCCCATACACTAAGAAGAATCTCCAATAAAGGTAAGTGTTATGCTGTTAATGTTTCATTCATCATTTCCCATTGTATTGTTTATGTACTACATGTATATTTCATGTTAAAAATTTTTTTGTTTTAATACTTCTAGGTGTCAGGAACGGATTAATTGTATCTACATTATTTCTTATGGGGAAAATTGATTCGTAAATCGTAAATTTCGTTTATAGTAACGGCTCCAGGAACGGATTAATTATGAACAACGAGGGACCACTGTAGGACCATTTTTTCGGACAAGCTGTGTCCCTATTATCGAATGTACCCCTATTTTCGGACCGCCGGGTACGGGACCTGTCTGCCGCCCGCTCTGTCCATGCCCCCGCCCAGGCACCGTGAGCAGTCTAGCTTTGTTTATGCTTGAGTGAACACTAACCTGCGCTCTCATTCACACATTTTACAATTATTTCGTTGTGTTTAGCGCTTGTGGGACTGTGAAATAAGCTGCCATGGGTTCAAAGAAACTTGCTAGTGGCACCCCTGCCATAAAGAAAGTGAGAAACACCATAGACGTGAAGAAGGAAATAATACAGAAGTATAAAAGTGGTGTGAGTCTTGTTGAGCTTGCCAGGATGTATGGGAAAAACAAGTCGACCATCGGTTCTATCCTGTCAAAGAAAGAACAAATCAAGGAAGCTGATGTTGCGAAAGGTGTTAATATAGGGAGTGGATGAGGTGCCTTCTTCAAAGATTAAGGAGATTTGTGCCAAGTGGAATGATGTCCAAATGTTTGTGCAGAAGTACCACCCTCAGCAAGCTGAAACAAGCCATCTTTGCAACAAGTTCAGTGACAGAACCCTGTCCCATTTTAGGGAAATGTGGACAGTTATTTTGTGAGACAGGGGTCCAGTGACTCTCAAGCTGGTCCTAGTGTCATTAAAAGACAGAGAAGGGAAGTAACCCCAGAGAGGGCTTTACCTGAAGTCCTCATGGAGGGGGATTCTCCTTCCAAACACTAACCCCAACTCCCTCTCTCCTCCTCCCTATCTTCAAGATGCCATCACCAATCTTCAATAAAGGTAAGTAAAAATGTTATTTTATATGTATTGCTATACATAATTAAAAACTATATTATTTGTTGTATGTAAAACTGTAATTAATCTTTATAAAATGTATTTTTTGTGTGAATATTTTTGGGTTTCTGGAACAGATTAATTGTATTTCCATTATTTCTTATGGGAAATATTGCTTCGAATTTCAGACTTTTCAAATTTAGAACTAGCTCCTGGAACGGATTAAGTTCGATTTTTGAGGTTCCACTGTATACATTTCCCTACACAGAAAACAATGATACATGTGCAATAAACAATACTGAAATAACACTTACCTTTATTATGGACTTGTTGATGAGTGATGAGATGGGAGGAGAGGAGAGGATGAAGGTGTTCTACTGTTTTGAAGGGGAATCCCCTTTCATAAAGACTTCAGGTTCCAAGTCCTTTTCTGGGGTTACCTCCAATCTTTATTTTTTAATGCCCCTATGATCAGCTTGAGTCACTGAACCACCCTCTATCACAACCACTACCATCCTCTACCACCATCACAACCACTACCACCATCACAACACTACCACCCTCTACCACAATCACAACCACTACCACCCTCTACCACCATCATAACCACTACCACCATCACAACCACTACCACCCTCCACCACCATCACTACCACCCTCTACCACCATCACAGCCACTACCACCCTCTACCACCATTACAACTGCTACCACCCTCTACCACCACCACTTTTGTATTTTACTACAAACTTATTCTTGAATTCTGTCGTGTTTCTCACATCCTTTACCAGAGGGCTTACACTAGAAGCTTTCTTGGGGCCCATGGTGGCTTATTTAGCAGTTACAAGCACAAAAAACAATGGAAAATACAAAATATATTGCAAGTACGCGTGGAATTGTCCACAACAGCTTGTAAACAATGGCACACTGGCTGCACACAGAGTCGTGGAGTGGCCGGGCCTGCTCATGCTGCACAGACATGTTCAGGACAAAATCCCTTAACCGAGTTATTTGGCATTAGCTGAGCCAAAGCGAGCCGTTATCCGATTTTGGCACTAACCGATGATGCCTTTACCCGAGGGTCCACTGTACAGGACACTCATTTAAAATATTTGTAGTCTTAATGTAGGGTGAGAGGTGGGTAAATGAGATTAAGTGAATAAAAGAGAGAGAGAGAGAGAGAGAGTGAGAATAAGTTTATTCAGGTATACACAAATACAGTTACATAGATTATCATACATAGCAGCATATGTGTAGAGAACCTAGGATAACCCAAAAAAGTCGGACAGTGACTTATTTCCATTGGGGTCCTTTTACCTTATTATTATAATATAAAGGTTATAATATTTTCTTATTATTCTTTAATGGAGATAACATCTTATTATCATACTTAAAAGACTATCTACTACACGAAGGTCATTAAGACTACAATATGAGGGTCATTACTAGGAATAAGGTAAAATTACACGTGTGTTAGCTAAAAAAAAATAAAAAATAATTTCCCTCCCTTTCTGTAGCTACATTCATCAGACACCTTTTGGAACTCTTCTTGAACTGGTTCATGCTATGATTGGCTTTGACATGTGTGGGCAGTCTGTTCCATTCCTTTATTGCTGTACAATAAAAGGTGTTTGAAGCCTGGCCACTGACTGTGGGTACTACAAAGTTGTGTTCTCTTCCCCTAGTACTATGATTGCTTTGGTTTCCATCATTGAGAAAATTGATAGCAAGATATTCTGGACACTGTGAGCAATTTTATAAACATGATTTAGCTTCAGTTGTTTTACTCTGTCTTCAGCATTCAGCATATCCTACTACTGTAATTCATTCTGGCCTACATGCTCTCTTGGACCCAGGCCCAGGATGAATCTTACGATTTTGTTCTGGGTGATTTGCAGTCTATCTTTCAGTTTTTTTGTCAAGGCAGAATACCATGAAGAGCAAGCGTAATCCATACGACACTGTATAAGGGCTAGACATAGGGTCCTGCGAGCCTCAGTAGGTAGACACTGTGCTTGTCTATAGAGGAACTTCAGTCTGGCATTTGCTTTCTTTACTACACTGTTCCCTATCAATTCTCCTGACATGCATGGGCCAAAGGGGATTCCCAGATATTTTACTGATGAAACCAAAGTGATGGGCTCCCCATTACACTGGACATTAAAATTATTTACCCTTCTCAGTTTATGTTTCGTGCCAAAGAGAATGACTTCAGTTTTCCCGAGGTTTAATGATAGTTTGTTGTCTACTAACCATTTGCTGCAGGACTCCAGTTCCAGTGTTAATACATTAGCTATATCTTGTGGGTCTTTACCTGACACTAACAGAGCACTGTCATCTACATACAGTAGAAGTTTGCACTTGACACTGATAGGCATGTCATTGACATAGCATAAGAATAAAAAAGGACCCAGAATACTACCTTGGGGAACTCCACATGCTATCGGCTGTGGTTCTGATTCCGTTTTGTTAATTTTGACGATTTGTCTCCTGTTGCTAAGGTAGGACTTAAACCAGTCTACAGAACCTATACCTATAGCTTGAAGTTTCTTACATAATATATTGTGGTTGACAGTATCGAAGGCCTTTTGCAGGTCTAAGGTTACCATATCTATGAGGTTCCCCATTGACATTTCAGTTCTCAGGTAATCCATCAGATTAATTAGAGAGGTGTTGGTTGAGTAAGATCTTCTAAACCCTGACTGATAGCTATGGAGAATGTTGTTGTCATTAAGGTACTTAACTACTTGACAGTACACCGCCCTCTCTAGAATTTTGGATAATATACTGAGTATACTAACAGGCCTATAGTTGCTTACATCAGACCTACTATTTTTCTTGAAGATAGGAGTAACTCTGGCCTCCTTGAACCCCTCTGGTACAGTATTAGTGGTGATTGACAGATTTATTATGTGAGCAATAGGGATTGACAGTTCAGAAGCACCATCTTTTAGGAACTTAGATGGAATGTTATCCAGGCCAGTGCTCTTAGTTGGGTTTAACCTGCTTAGTTCTTTTTGAATAAAGTCTTGAGATACACACTAATACACCTACCATCCGACTTACGACCTGCTTGACTTATGACCACTCGACTTACGGCCGTGTTTTTTATGCCAAATTTTTGGGAAATAAACAACTATTTGCGTTGTACACAGTGTTTATCCTAAACCTTAGGGTATAAAATACAGTACTAACAACATAAAAAGTAAAGTAAAACATGAAATACCAAAATAAAACAATAAAATAAAGTCATTACAAAAATGTTTTGTTGATGTTCAGTAGTAAAGTCCTCTTCAAGGGGGGCTCCTTGGCGTGGTGAAGAGGCTCTTGGTCTGAGGAATTAGACCTATCGGTCTTCTTCCTCAGACCGAACCTAATTACCCCCCAATCTCCCCTCCCCTATCCCATCCTCCCCATCCTCCCCTTTTTCCTTTCCTCCTCCTCCTCCCCACTCCTCCCTTTTGCCCTTCCTCTTTTTGTCCTTTGGGATTTCTCCCACAGGCGCGCTAGTTCCTGGGTAGGAGAAAGGACACCGGGGTCCATCCCATTCCGTTGAGGTTTCTTGGCGGTGGCGTAGTTTGCCGTGGAATCTGGATTGCCTAGGGATGTCCCGATCCCTCTCCGGTATCCCGGAGTAGCTTTGGGTGTCTTTTGGGCGACGGGTGTAGCTCTGGAAGCCACCTTTCGGATTCCGGGGGTGGTGGCTGAAGGAGGTATGCTTTGTGGCGGATATCCGGCCGCCCTCTCTTTTGTCCACCGAGGTAGCTCGGCAGATGTGAGGTTGCTATCCCAGATTGCTGGTTTACTGGCATGAAGGGTAGGGTATGGCACGGGTTCCATGCTGCATCTGCGCTACTAGCGGTGTCGAGTCCTCTTGGGCGCGGAGGGAGATTTCTGGCCCTTTCATCCCTCCTAGGAACTATCCCTCCCCGGTCCCCCCTTTTTTTTTCTTTTTTTTATTTTTATTTTCTTTTCTTCTTTCTTTTTTTTTCTTAAAAACAAAAAGAAAGAAGTAACCTAACCATGGCAGCCCTAGTCCATGAACCTGGTACCCCCGGGCCCCTTCTTGATACCGCACCCCGTTCTGACCCCGCCTCGTCTTTGGACCACTCTTCAGACATTCCTCATGCCTCTGTACCTATTGCCGGTGCTGTTTCCTCACCCGCTTCAGGTACTGAGGCCTCGACTGACTCCTTCGATTTATCAGACCTTCGCTCTCCTCTGACTATGCTTCCGGCCTCTCCCTCTACGGTGCGGCAATTTTCAAATCGCCGACCCGTTCCACGTCGGACCAACTCTGGTCCCACGCCTAAACGTCAACGACAATTACCTGCTGATGATACTTCTCCACCTTCACCTTCTCGTTCTTCTCAGAAACGATCGACACGTCCTTCACTACCTTTCCACGCTCAGTTTCAGACTGAACAGTGGACTAAATTCTTCACTTTACGACCAACTTCCTCTACTGCCTATCTTTCTGACCATAGTATTGGCAAGGCACTCCTGCGCCATGTTGGTAAAGATATTTCTTTTCATGCTCTTAAGAGCGGTACGCGCATCATTACCGTACAGAATGCTACCCAGGCTCGTGAGCTCTCTCGTCTTACCCATATAGATACTGTTCCTGTCACCCTTGAAAAACATCATTCCCTCAATTCTTGTAGTGGTACCGTTATTCTGCCCCATACCATAGTTCAACAAAATTTCCAGACATGTGGCACCGACATTCTAGAACAGCTGGAACTCCAAGATCTCCCAATCCTCAAGGTAGACACTTACGTTCTTCCTGCCCGTGGGCGGAGACGATACCCTAGCAATGTGGCTCGTTTAACTTTTGACAGCCGAGAACTCCCATCCTCCGTTTATATAGCAGGACATCGGTTACAAGTTCGAAAGGTGATCCCTACACCACAACAGTGTAGAAATTGCTGGCGATTTGGCCATCCAGCGAAATATTGCAGATCTATCGCCGAATGCCCAGTCTGTGGTGCCGATGACCATTCTAATACGTCTTGCAATCGATCTCCCTCTTGCCTTAACTGTCATGAGGCTCACCCTTCGTACTCTCGCCGTTGTCAGGTCTATTTAAACGAGCGGGAAATCCGTTACCTCAAAGAGACAGAAGGTCTCCCTTATGCCATGGCAGTTTCTCATCTCCGCCTCCAAGGGAGACTCCCACGTGTTTCTTATTCCCGTGTTTCAAAACGTCCCCCCACTTCTGGTATCCCATCTTCTACACCCACCTCTGTGGTTACCTCTCCCATAATCACTCCTGTATCTAATCCTTTTGCTGTCCTCGGCTCAGACGTCCCTACTTCAACGCCTCAGTCTAATCTCGCTTCTTCGAGTTCTCTCTTACAAGCCTCAGTATCGACGAGACCTCGTACGACACCTCTTCCCAATCGTCCCTCTACTTCTCAAAAGTCAAAAAAAGGTCCGGTAACACCTCCTACCCATCTTCCACCTCCTCATTTTACCCTCCCTGTCTCTGTCCCTAGTTCTTCCCCTCTCACTGGCTCAGTTACAAGTGCAGAGGTTCACCCTCCTCGTAATGTACCTTCCTCCCCTGTTCCCTCCCAAGTTTCTTCCTCTTCTGCCACCTCCCAGGTTCCTGTCTCTTCTGTCCCCTGCCACGCTTCTCCAGTTCCCTCCACCCTTTCGCCCCCCCCTACCTTGGTACAGTCCAATACAGTTCCAATCTTTACTCATCCTCCCCCTACCATTCCCAATATTGTCTCCCATACGACATCTCTGAATTCCGAAACACTTGAAGCAATCTCTGAATATATTGCAGAGACCAAACCATCAATGGACACTGATCCACCTTCCGCTCTTCCTCTCTCCTCTGCTCCATCTGCGCAACTCCTTTCTTCACAGCGCACCGTTCCTTCGCTGCTTGAACATTTTCCACTGCCTCCGCATGTGGACTTTTCTAACCCTTCTAGTCCGTAGGAACCCTTACCTGCGGATTTCAAGTATCTTTATCATTGCCAATCATGGCCTTTTTACAGTGGAATATACGCGGCCTCAGGGGTAATCGGGGTGAGCTTCAGATGTTACTCTCCCAGTTTGCCCCTGTTGGTGTTTGCTTACAGGAACCAAAATTACACTCTGCTGTTATTTCTCACATCTCAGGCTATAATTTATTGTATTCTTCAGATCCTTTTCCTGATGGGACCTTTAATGAAAGTGCCCTTCTTCTCCGCACTGATATTCCGTACCATCAGCTATTTGTTCATACTTCGCTGCATTACACAGCAGCCCGTATCCACTTACATAGGTGGTATACGCTCTGTTCTTTATATCTCTCTCCTTCTCGGGCATTATCTATTCCGGATTTTGCCTTCCTTGTTTCGTCATTACCGCCACCGATTCTGTTACTTGGTGATTTTAATGCCCACCATTTCCTCTGGGGAGGGTCTCACTGTGATTCCCGTGGAATTCAGTTAGAGGCTTTTCTTGCCACCCACCCCCTCCATGTTTTAAATACAGGTACTCACACCCATTTTGATCCTCGGACTCATACTCTCTCTTGCATCGATCTCTCAGTTTGCTCTTCCTCCGCCGCATTAGACTTTACTTGGTCTGTTCTCCCGGACTTACATGACAGTGATCATTTCCCAATCATTCTTACTTCCCCTTCATATTCGCCACCTCTTCGCACCCCACGCTGGCAATTTAATCGGGCAAATTGGAACCTTTACTCACACCTGACTGTTTTTAAAGAGGTTCCTTCTTCGTCCTCCATCGATGAGCTTTTACACCTCTTCTCGTCCTCCGTTTTCACCGCAGCTTCTCATTCTATACCCCAAACTTCGAGCAGGCATTCTCAGAAATGCGTGCCTTGGTGGTCTCCTGCTTGTGCTCGTGCAGTACGTTTAAAACGCGCTGCATGGGGCAGGTACCGGTACAATAGAACCACAGAGCGACTCCTTGATTTTAAACAGAAGCGTGCGATCGCTCGCCGTGTCATCCGTGACGCTAAACGCACTTGCTGGCGAGATTATGTCTCCACCATCACCTCTGCTTCCTCTATGAGTGCAGTCTGGAAAAAAGTACGAAAACTGAGTGGTAAATATTCTCCTGACCCGGCTCCTGTTCTGCGGGTTGCCGGTGTTGATATAGCAAACCCACTAGATGTTGCCAATGAAATTGGCAATCATCTGGTCCGTATTTCTCAGGGACTCCATCTATGCCCCTCATTTCTTTCCTCAAAGTCTGCCAGAGAGTTAGCACCCTTGGACTTTTCTTCTCTCAGAGAAGAACAGTATAATGTGCCTTTTACACTTCAAGAACTGGAGGCAACACTCTCAGCTTGTCGATCATCGGCAGCTGGGCCCGACGACATTCATATTCGTATGCTACAACATCTACATCAGTCAGCCCTTGCAGTCCTATTACACCTTTACAATCTTATTTGGTCACAAGGAGTTCTTCCACAGCTGTGGAAATCCGCCATTGTTCTCCCTTTCCGCAAACCAGGCACTACGGGACATGAAACCTCCCACTATCGTCCCATTGCTCTTACCAGTGCAGTTTGCAAAGTAATGGAACGTCTAGTAAATAGACGTTTAGTGTGGTATTTAGAGACACACAACAGTCTCTCCACTCGTCAATATGGCTTTCGTAAGGGACGTTCTACCATAGACCCCTTACTGCGCTTGGATACGTATGTTCGTAATGCCTTTGCGAATAACCACTCAGTTATTGCCATATTTTTTGACCTTGAGAAGGCATATGACACAACTTGGAGGTATAATATTTTAGCCCAAGCCCACTCCTTAGGCCTTCGAGGCAATCTACCATCCTTCCTTAAGAACTTTTTAACTGACAGGCATTTCCGTGTTCGGGTTAATAATGTGCTCTCCCCGGACTTTGTCCAAGCTGAAGGTGTCCCCCAGGGATGTGTTCTGAGCACAACACTTTTTCTCCTTGCTATTAATGATTTGGCCTCTAGTCTTCCATCAAATATTTGGTCATCACTCTATGTTGATGACTTCGCTATTGCCTGTGCAGGCGCTGACTGTCACCTCCTTACAGTTTCTCTCCAGCATGCAGTCGACCGTGTTTCCAATTGGGCCACCACACATGGGTTTAAATTTTCCAGCACTAAAACCCACCAAATCACTTTCACTAGACGCTCTGTCATCTCTGATCATCCTTTGTACCTCTATGGCTCACGTATCCCTGAACGTGATACAGTCAAGTTTCTGGGCCTCCTCTTTGATCGTAGGTTATCCTGGAAACCTCACATTACCTCTCTGAAGGCAACTTGTCACAGCCGGCTGAACCTTCTTAAAACCCTTGCTCATCTTTCGTGGGGAGCTGATCGTCGAACCCTCCTTCACCTACATTCCACCCTTATTTTATCGAAACTTGATTATGGTGACCAGATCTATTCAGCGGCATCTCCTGCTACTCTCTCTAGCCTTAACCCCATTCATCACCAAGGATTACGTTTATGCCTTGGTGCTTTTCGCTCTTCCCCTGTCGAAAGCCTCTATGCAGAAGCGAACGTTCCATCCTTATCTGATCGCCGTGATGCCCATTGCCTGCGCTACTATGTACGCTCTCATGATCTCCGCAATCCTTCCATTTATAGAATGGTCACTGATATTAGTAGACATTCTTTATTTGTTCGCCGCCCCTGCTTACTCCGTCCCTTCTCTCTTCGCCTTCATTCGCTCTTGTCTTCTCTTCAACTACCACCTTTCTATGTACATGTAGCATCTCACTTTTCCCTACCCCCCTGGGAGGTCCCAGCTGTTCGAGTCTGTTCTTTCTCCCTCCCTTGCTCGAAAGCCCAACTGTCTACGGTCGCTTCCCGCTCTCTTTTTCTTGACCACTTTCACTCTCATTCTCATGCCATTGCTGTGTACACAGATGGCTCTAAGTCTTCTGACGGCGTAGGATTCGCAGCAGTGTTTCCGGACAGCGTCGTACAAGGGCATTTACTATCTTCAGCTAGTATTTTTACTGCTGAATTATATGCCATCCTTACAGCACTTATCCGTATTGCATCTATGCCTGTGTCATCATTTGTGGTTGTCTCAGACTCCCTTAGTGCTTTACAGGCTATAAAAAAATTTGATACACCTCACCCCTTAGTCCTCCGTATCCAACTTTGGCTACGCCGCATCTTTACTAAGCATAAAGATATTGTTTTTTGTTGGGTCCCTGGTCATGTTGACGTACAGGGCAATGAACAGGCAGACACTGCTGCGCGGTCAGCAGTACATGACCTACCAGTTTCTTATAGAGGTATTCCATGTACGGACTATTTTGCTGTAATATCTTCCCACCTTCACACCCGTTGGCAACAACGTTGGTCTACTATGCTCGGCAACAAACTTCAGTCTATTAAACCGAGTATAGGTTACTGGCCGTCTTCTTATCACCAGTGTCGAGGTTGGGAGACTACTCTCTCCCGTCTTCGCATTGGCCATACTCGTCTTACTCATGGATATCTCATGGAGAGGCGTCTTGCTCCTCTCTGTGAGAATTGCCAAGCTCCATTATCAGTCAGCCACATTCTGTTGGACTGCCCACTTTATCAACGAGCACGCAGAATTTACCTCTGTCGTCGTCTTCGCCCCGCTGCTCTCTCTTTACCTTCCCTTCTCGCTGATGGACCCACCTTTCATCCGGACTCTCTTATTGACTTTTTGACAACGACTGACTTACTTCACAAATTCTGATACTTTCAGCCCTTTCTACTTGTATCTCTTGCTACCCTCTACCCCCGTACTATCCCCTGCCCCGCTGTTTTCTGTAACCTGCTGATCATCCCCCCTCCCTCCTGCCATCCAATTCCCTTGCTTCCTTCCCTACCCTGCAGCGCTGTATAGCCCTTGTGGCTTAGCGCTTCTTTTTGATTATAATAATAATAATCAGTAGTAAAGTTCGACTTACGACCGGTTTCTCAGAACCAAACTCGGTCGTAAGTCGGATGGTAGGTGTAGTTGACAACTGTTTGGAGTTACCCCTTGATTGGTGTAGTTTTTTTGAAACTTATCAGAGTCTGTGTTAAAGGTATTTGATGCAGCTGGTAGTTTACTTACTAGTGTTGCTGCAACATATGTGTAATTGGAATTAAAACAATTTGCCACTTTAGATGTTTCATGGCATACCTTGTTATCGATAGTGAGTACTTTGTTAGACCTATTTACTGGTTTATGGCTATACCCCAACTGTTTTAGTTGTTGCCAGAGCTTTCTGGGGTTATGCTTATACTCTTCAATTTTTGAGCAATAGTGCTTTGCCTTTGCTCCTTTTATAAGTCTCTGTACTCTGTTTCTGACCCTTTGGAATTCATTTAGTGCTGCAATATCCTGTCTGTTTGCTTTAAATCTCTTTAGCAGCTGATCTCTGAATTTCATATTATCTAATATCTCAATAGTCATCCAGGGTTCAGTTCTTTGTTTAATCCTAACCTCTTTAACTGGTGCAATATTATCAAGGATGGTAGTGAACATTGTTTTGAATTTTTCCCAGGCATCGTTTACGTCCATGCAACTTGTTATCTCTGTCCAGTCACAATTGTGTAGCCTATTTACCAGTGTTTCTTTACTGTAGTTTCTAGTTGATCTCATTTTTATTGTCCTGTATAGGCCTATCCTATCCCTAGTGATTTTCCTGGTGCAGTAAATGATGAAATGATCACTAAGGCCTGTGGTAATGACGCCTGACTGACTAATGTTCTCAGAGCGGTTACAAAGTATGTGGTCAATTAGGGTGGCTGAGAACTGTGTGATCCAGGTTGGTGTGTTAATTAGTTGAGTGTAACTATTTAAACCTAAAATTTGCTTATACCTTTTCCATAGCCCATTACTTTGCTGCTGAAAACAGATATTGAAGTCGCCCAGTATTATTGTCTCGCAATTGTTTTCAAGTCCTGACAGTACTCTGGAAAAGTCTTCGAAGAACTGGCCCTGGGTTGGAGGGTGGTAACTAGTTCCTACTAAGATGGGTTTAGTCTTGGGAAGCAGGACTTCAAACTATAGAATCTCCAGTTTATTGTTATTTAAATCAGGTCTTGGGTTGTAAGCTAAGTCATGTCTAATGAAGGCACATATCCCACCACCCTTTCTGTTCCTATCTAAGCATTTTTATATTGTAACCTTCTCTTTTGACCTTGTCGTCAGTCACCGTATCATCCAACCAGGATTCAGAGATGGATATAACTGCCACTTTAGTTCTATTAGCTAGAATCCTAATCTCTGCCAATTTTGGAAAAAGTGATCTTGCGTTAACATGAATGAAGTGAAGGCCTGTTTTCATAAAACAATTATAATTATCAATACAGGAGGGCCCCGCTTTATGGCGTTTCACTTTACGGCGTTCCGCTAATACGGTCATTTCAAATTATGACCAAAACTCGCTATACGGCTCCCCCCACCTGACTTTCTAATACGGTCACCGTGCCCCACCCTGTTTGTTTACATTCTCCGTGAGCTCAGTAAGCACTAAGTCTCTCCATTTTGTCTGGAAACTCCAAAATTTCAAATGTTTTTAAAAGTTATTTCATATTTTATATATACTCTGATAATTATACTTATGTATACCTGTACCTAAATAAACTTACATACTGTGCTGGCGTGCAGGTACACATTAAAATCGGTAAGTGTCTTATGTCTCCACACGTCATATTAGTAATGATAATAATAATCATCGAGTCATTTAAATGTCGTATATTACGTTAATATACACATTTTCATTAATCCATCTATGGTATTTTTTTCAAAATTATATAATAAACACGATGCATAACATATAAATAAGATAAATACATCCCACAGTAGAATAAATAAACATAAATGTGAGATGTGGTAGCAGACGACTTGCACAAGTGACGCCATATTAGAAATGATAATACAGTGGACCCCCGCATAATGATTTTAATCCGTGCAAGAGGGGTAATTGTTATGCGAAATAATCGGTATGTGAATGAATTTTCCCCATAAGAAATAATGGAAATCAAATTAATCCATGCAAGACACCCAAAAGTATGAAAAAAAAAAATTTTTACCACATGAAATGTTAATTTTAATACACACAAACTGAAAAAGGCATGCACACTTACATGACACTTACTTTTATTGAAGATCTGGTGATGATTGATGGGATGGGAGGAGGGGAGAGAGAGTGTTAGTGTTTAGAAGGGGAATCCCCTTCCATTAAGACTTGAGGTGGCAAGTCCTTTTCTGGGGTTACTTCCCTTCTTCTTTTAATGCCACTAGGACCAGCTTCAGAGTCACTGGACTTCTTTCGCACAACATATCTGTCCATAGTGGCCTGTACCTCTCGTTCCTTTATGACTTCCCTAAAGTGTTTCACAACATTGTCAGTGTACAGGTTGCCAACACGGCTTGCAATAGCTGTGTGAGGGTGATTTTCATCCATGAAGGTTTGCACTTCAAGCCACTTTGCACAGATTTCTTTAATCTTTGTAGTAGGCAACTTCTTCAATTTCTCTCTCCCCTCCTCTGAACCAGTTTCCTCAGGTCTGGCCTCTTGCTCTTGAAGTTGATCTATCAGCTCATCAGTGGTTAGTTCTTCATTGTCCTCCTCCACCAACTCTTCCACATCATCCCCACTAACCTCCAACCCCAAGGACTTTCCCAATGCCACAATGGATTCCTCAAGTGGCATAATCATCTCAGGGTTAGCCTCAAACCCTTCAAAATCCCTTTTGTCTACACATTCTGGCCACAGTTTCTTCCAAGCAGAGTTCAAGGTCTTCTTAGTCACTCCCTCCCAAGCCTTACCTATAAGGTTTACACAATTGAGGATATTAAAGTGCTCTCTCCAAAACTCTCTTAGAGTCAGTTGAGTTTCTGAGGTCACTACAAAGCACCTTTCAAACAGAGCTTTTGTGTACAGTTTTTTGAAGTTTGCAATAACCTGCTGGTCCATGGGCTGCAGGAGAGGAGTGGTATTAGGAGGCAAAAACTTCACCTTAATGAAGCTCATGTCCCCATAAAGTCGCTCTGCCACATCTGTAGGATGACCAGGGGCATTGTCTAACACCAGGAGGCACTTAAGTTCTAATTTCTTTTCAGTTAGGTAATCTTTCACATTGGGGGCAAATGCATGGTGTAACCAGTTATAGAAAAAGTCCCTAGTGACCCATGCCTTACTGTTTGCCCTCCACAGCACACACAAATTATCCTTGAGGACATTCTTTTGCCTGAACGCTCTGGGAGTTTCAGAGTGATACACTAATAAAGGCTTAACTTTGCAATCACCACTAGCATTGGCACACATCAACAAAGTAAGCCTGTCTTTCATAGGCTTATGTCCTGGGAGTGCCTTTTCCTCCTGAGTAATGTAGGTCCTGCTTGGCATTTTCTTCCAGAACAGGCCTGTTTCATCACAATTAAACACTTGTTCAGGTTTCAGTCCTTCACTGTCTATGTACTCCTTGAATTCCTGCACATATTTTTCAGCCGCTTTGTGGTCCGAACTGGCAGCCTCACCATGCCTTATCACACTATGGATGCCACTACGCTTCTTAAATCTCTCAAACCAACCTTTGCTGGCCTTAAATTCACTCACATCATCACTAGTTGCAGGCATTTTTTTAATTAAATCCTCATGCAACTTCCTAGCCTTTTCACATATGATCGCTTGAGAGATGCTATCTCCTGCTAGCTGTTTTTCATTTATCCACACCAATAAGAGTCTCTCAACATCTTCCATCACTTGCGATCTTTGTTTCGAAAACACAGTTAAACCTTTGGCAAGAACAGCTTCCTTGATTGTCTTTCTGGTGCCCACAATAGTAGCGATGGTTGATTGGGGTTTCTTGTACAACTTGACTAGGTCGGCGATACGCACTCCACTTTCATACTTATCAATGATCTCTTTCTTCATTTCTACTGGAATTCTCACCCTTATTGGTGTACGGTTGGCACTAGAAGCTTTCTTGGGGCCCATGGTCACTTATTTTCCAGAAACAGCACCGAAAACACTGTAATAATACGAAATATTCCGATTGTATGCTTGGATGTTACCGCGGAGGCTGGCTGGTAAACAATGGCACGGGCGGCACATGTGAGGCTGGCTGAGGGCGCACATTGGACGCGTCTCGGACGAAAATCGGTGAGCGGGTTTTTAATCTGTATGCGCGGCAAAATTTTTGCGATTAAAGCAAGCAGTATGCGGATTAATCGCTATGTGATGCCATCGTTATGCGGGGGTCCACTGTAATAATAATAACAATACTCACCGAGTCTCATTAATATACACATTTTCATTAATCCATCCATGATATTTTTTTCAAAATTATATAATAAACACGATACATAACATAAAAAGATGATAAATACACCCCACAATAGAATAAATAAACAAATATAAGATGTGGGAGCCAGATAACTTGTACAAGTGACGGCAAGAATAACACTTTCGCTAATCTAACATAAGAGAAAATGTGTTACTGGGGGTAACTGTAGAAAATTATTCCTTTCGTATGTATGTAAGTAAGTTTATTCAGGTATACACAAATACAGTTACATAGATTATCATACATAACAACATATGTGTAGAGAACCTAGGATAACCAAAAAAAGTCAGTGTGACTTATTTCCATTGCCTTCACTCAGAGCTTCATTTCTTCTCAAAATGATGTTACATGAGAATGGGAGTTTTCTTCTTTATTAATTCTACCGTATCAATGTAGAGACAACCTGTACACAATGTAACTTGTACACAAACCAGACGTGTACACTTCGTTTGTTTACAAAACTTACCTTCGCCTGGTTTGTTTACATAACTCTGCGCCTGTCCCCTCTCATGTACTCATTCTTTCTCTCTCTCATTTATTCGTTTTATCTCATTTACTTACTCCTGACCCTACATTAAGACTACAAATATTTTAAGGTAAGTAATGAGTGAACTGTATATACATTTTATCGCTCTGGGATGCTTAAATATCATAGAATATATGTGTGGGTGGGTTGGCCTGGTATGGTAGCCCGGCTGACTACCATACATACCACACTTGATTTTTTACAATAAATACTACTCATCTCACCCTATATTTTAAGGCAAGTAATGAGTGAACTGTATATACATTTTATCGCTCTGGGATGCTTAAATATCATAGAATAGTATGTGTGGGTGGGGTGGCCTGGTAAGGTAGCCTGGCTGATTACCATACATACCACACTTGATTTCTTACAATAAATACTACTTGTCTCACCCTAGATTAAGACTATAAATATTTTAAGGTAAGTAATGAGTGCACTATGTGTGTATTGTACTTTTTTATTGTTTTTTGATGCCTGGTTCTATTGCTAACTTAATATATGTTAGTGTAAACTTGTTATCTAGTGTTTGTATGCATTTATAAGTGGAAAAAAGGGTGTTCCACTTTACGGCGGTTTCCGCTTTACGGCGGTTTCTGCTTTATGGCGGTAGCCTGGAACCTAACCTGCCGTATAAGTGGGGCCCTGCTGTATATAGCAATGGGTCATTTGTATTAAAATTAGGTAAGTCGATGTCATCATTGCTTAAGGGTAACTGTGCCAAAGTGCATTTGTTACACACAAAATGAATTCTGGCACCGTTACTACAATTGTACATACATCCATCATGCACCCACCCCTTGCACATTTTACATAAGGTGCCTTTTCTGTTTTTCTTGCGGATAGTGTATGCACTTGTTTGGTGGTGTTTGAGATAATAAGAATGGCTGTATTGTCTCACATTGACCTATGTATGCATTACGTATGGAGTTAAGGTTATCATTCCTAGCTACTAGACCATCATTAGCACCATCATTTATCTGTCTGTTTTGCCTCTGCTCAATAGTTTGAGGTCCTGGATTAATTTGGATATCACCACTTAAGAGCGCTACAATAAGAGCTGTGTGCCACAGTTTTTGTTTGGGTATGCTTTGTTGCCATACCTTGCAGCGATAGTGACTTCTACTTCTCTGGTAGGATGGCAACTTGGGCTTTTACTGTCCAGGGTGCTATTACTCCATTCGACTGATTTCTTTCTTCATGGAATTGCAGGAGAAAGATAAATATAATTATGGTAGCCTGTACCCCCCTAATGCCTGCCATTTTCACTCTTCACTCTTGTACTCATATACAACAATATTTATCTTTTCCAGTCACCTAGCAAACCCTAGTATCTGCTTTAGCAATCACCACTGAATTTCTAGTAAATTTTCTACTTCAAAACCCTCTTCACTACTCACTTTGCCCTTAACTTCACAAACCCCTTTCAGTTAATCCCTTATTTCATACTCCTCTTCCCACCTCACTTCACAGTCCAGTTTCACCTATTACACTTCTAACTTCTTTCCATTCTGGCAGAACCAGAAAGTTTTAATCAATGGTTTTATCTGTCCAAATCCCCCTCAATTCCATTTATCGGGGCTTGTGTCCTGTTGTTGACTGCCTGACCTGGTCTGCTGTCTCAGCCATTTTTAAAAGCACTGTGGAAAGTAAACGCCACTGTTACGTTTTGAGTCTCTCTTTTAAAGGAGGAGACCCGTTAGTAACAACAGATGAAGACCAACTCAGGTATTCTGACTCTTTTCAGATACAGTGGACCCCCGGTATTTGATATTAATTCATTCCTGAGAGCTCATCGAATACCGAAAATATTGAAAAGCGAATCAATTTTCCCCATAAGAAATAATGGAAATCAAATTAATCCATGCAAGACACCCAAAAGTATGAAAAAAAAAAATTTTACCACATGAAATATTAAGTTTAATGCAATAGAATAATTACAATAATAACAGTAACAATAGAATAATAACAATAGAATAATTGACACTTACCTTTAATGAAGATCTGGTGATGATTGATGGGATGGGAAGAGGGGAGAGTGTGGATGATGTTAGTGTTTAGAAGGGGAATCCCCTTCCATTAGGACTTGTGGTAGCAAGTCCTTTTCTGGGGTTGCTTCCCTTCTTCTTTTAATGCTACTAGGACCAGCTTGAGAGTCACTGGACTTCTGTTGCACAACATATCTGTTCATAGAGGCCTGTACCTCTCGTTCCTTCATGACTTTCCTAAAGTGGTTCACAACATTGTCATTGTACAAGTTGCCAACACGGCTTGCAGTAGCTGTGTCAGGGTGATTATCATCAAAAAAGCTTTGCACTTCAAGCCACTTTGCACAGATTTCCTTAATCTTTGAAATAGGCAACTTCTTCAATTTCTCTATCCCCTCCTCCGAAGCAGTTTCCTCAAGTCTGGCCTCTTGCTGTTGAAGATGATCTAGCAGCTCATCAGTGGTTAGTTCATCATTGTCCTCCTCCACCAACTCTTCCACATCCTCCCCACTAACCTCCAACCCCAAGGACTTCCCCAATGCCACAATGGATTCTTCAACTGGCATAGGATTCCCAGGGTTAGCCTCAAACCCTTCAAAATCCCTTTTGTCTACACATTCTTGCCACAGTTTTTTCCAAGCAGAGTTCAAGGTCCCCTTAGTCACTCCTTCTCAAGCCGTACCTATAAGGTTTATACAATTGATGATATTAAAGTGATTCTTCCAAAACTCTTCTAGTCAGTTGAGTTTCTGTGGTCACTACAAAGCACTTTTGAAAATAGCTTTTGTGTACAGTTTCTTGAAGTTGGAAATGACCTGCTGGTCCATGGGCTGCAGGAGAGGAGTGGTATTAGGAGGCAAAAACTTGACCTTAATGAAGCTCATGTCCTCAGAAAGTCGCTCTGCCAAGTCTGTAGGATGACCAAGGGCATTGTCTAATACCAGGAGGCACTTAAGGTCTAATTTTTTTTCAGTTAGGTAATTTTTCACATTGGGGGCAAATGCATGGTGTAACCAGTCATAGAAAAAGTCCCTAGTGACCCATGCCTTACTGTTTGCCCTCCACAGCACACACAAATTATCTTTGAGGACATTGTTTTTCCTGACCACTCTGGGAGTTTCAGAGTGATACACCAATAAAGGCTTCACTGTGCAATCACCACTAGCATTGGCACACATCAACAGAGTAAGCCTGTCTTTCATAGGCTTATGTCCTGGGAGTGCCTTTTTCTCCTGAGTAATGTAGGTCCTGCTTGGCATTTTCTTCCAAAACAGGCCTGTTTCGTTGCAATTAAACACTTGTTCAGGTTTAAATTCTTCACTGTCTATGTAATCCTTGAATTCCTTCACATATTTTTCAGCTGCTTTTTGGCCCGAACTGGCAGCCTCACCATGCCTAATCACACTATGTATGCCACTATGATTCTTAAATCTTTCAAACCAACCTTTGCTGGCCTTAAATTCACTCACATCTGCAATAGTTGCAGGCAGTTTCTTTACCAAATCGTCATGCAACTGCCTAGCCTTTTCACAAATGATCGCTTGAGAGATGCTATCTCCTGCTATATGTTTTTCATTTATCCACACCAATGACAGTCTCTCAACATTTTCTAACACTTGCGGTCGCTGTTTCATAATCATAGTTGCACCTTTTGCAAGAACAGCTTCCTTGATAGCCCTTTTCCTGGTTACTATAGTAGAGATGGTTAATTGGGGTTTACTATACAACATGGCCAGCTCCGACACATGCACTCCACTTTTGTACTTTGCAATTATCTCTTTCTTCATTTCAATAGTCATTAGCACTTTTTTTCTCGAAGGGTTGGCACTAGAAGCTTTCTTGGGGCCCATGGTGACTTATTTTGCAGAAACAAGCACCAAAAACAGTGATAATATGGAATGTACCGAATGTATCCTTAGATGCGCGCACACTGCCTGGCTTGTAAACACTGGCACACACGGGGCAGTTCAGGCCACACGTGGGCACATCTCGTACGAATCGCATCGAATACCGGGTTTTCAATTGGAAACTGAGGCAAAATTTTTGCGTTAAAATGCAGGTATAGAGGAGTGGTATTCAGGGGTAAGAACTTTACTGTGATGAACCCAAACTCCTTCAGAATTAGGTCATCCAAGTTTGGAGGATGAGCAGGTGCATTGTCCATTACTAGGAGGCACTTGAGATCCAATTTCTTTTCCAGGAGGTAATTCTTCACACTAGGGCCGAACACTTCATTGAACTACTCTACAAAAATTTCCCTCGTGACCCATGCGTTACTATTAGAGTTCCAAAACACACACAATTTACTCTTCATAACATTGTTTTTCTTGAACACTCTGGGATTTTCAGAATGGTACACTAGTAACAGCTTCACTTTGAAATCCCCACTAGCATTAGCACAGAACATTAGCATCAGCCTGTCTTTCATAGGCTTGTGTCCTGGCAGTGCCTTTTCTTCCTGAGTAATGTAGGTCTTCTTCAGCATTTTCTTCCAAAAGAGGCCTGTTTAATCACAATTGAACACTTGTTCAGGTTTCAGTCCTTCACTGTTTATGTACTCCTTGAATTCATACACATATTTTTCAGCCGCCTTGTGGTCCAAACTGGCAGCCTCACCATGCCTTACCACACTGTGTATGCCAGTATGCTTCTTAAATCTCTCAAACCAGCCTTTGCTGGCCTTAAATTCACTCACATCATCACTAGTTGCAGGCAATTTCTTTATCAAATCGTCATGCAACTGCCTAGCCTTTTCACAAATAAGTGACGTCATAAGACTATCTCCTGCTAATTGTTTCTCATTTATCCACACCAATAATAACTTCTCAACATCTTCGAGTACTGGTGTTCTCATTTTTGTCAGCATATTTATCCCCTTTGCAACAACAGCATCCTTGATTTCCTTTTTCTTGGTTATGATGGAAGATATGGTTGTACGGGATTTGTTATACATCCTGGCCAGTTTGCCCACACGTACGCCACTATCATATTGTTCAATGATGTTTTTCTTAAATTCAGTCGTATTTCTCACCTTCTTTACCAAAGGCTTGGCACTAGGAGCTTTCTTTGGAGCCATGGTAGCTTATTTAGCACTTAAATAACTTGCAAGCACTAAAATAAATGGAATATTATGAAATATTTTGCTGGAGCATGTGAGGGGACCGTCGCTCACTGGTAAACAATGGCACACTGGCTGGGTAGGAAAGGCCGAGGTGGCTCGAGGCGGCTCAGAGCGTGAGTACGCGTCTGGGACGAAGGACTATTAGCGAGTTACCAGACCATTTGCGAGCCAATATTTTGACGAAAAAAAAGGACTACAGTGGACCCCCGGTTATCGATATTTTTTCATTCCAGAAGTATGTTCAGGTGCCAGTACTGACCGAATTTGTTCCCATAAGGAATATTGGGAAGTAGATTAGTCCATTTCAGACCCCCAAACATACACGTACAAACGCACTTACATAAATACACTTACATAATTGGTCGCATTTGGAGGTGATCGTTAAGCGGGGGTCCACTGTATTTCCGAAATGGACGACTTTCAGGCCGGACAATTATTGAAGGACCACTGTATATATATATACAGTGGACCCCCGGTTTACGATATTATTTCATTCCAGAAGTATGTTCGGGTGCCAGTACTGAACGAATTTGTTCCCATAAGGAATATTGTGAATTAGATTAGTCCATTTCAGACCCCCAAGCATACACGTATAAATGCACTTACATAAATACAGTTACATAATTGGTCGCATTGGGAGGTGATCGTAAAGCGGGGGTCCACTGTATATATATAAGGCAAAAAAGTTCTATAATGCTTTATCTGGTTTTATTCAGTACAGTGGACCCCCGCATAGCGAACTTAATCCGTGCAAGAGGGCTGGTCGTTATGCGAAATGTTCGCTATGCGAATTAATTTTCCCCATAAGAAATAATGGAAATAAAATTAATCCGTGCAAGACACCCAAAAGTATGAAAAAAAATTTTTTTTACCACAAAAAAATGTTAATTTTAGTACACACAAACTGAAAAAGGCATGCACAATTACATGACACTTACTTTTATTGAAGATCTGGTGATGATTGATGGGATGGGAGGAGGGGAGAGAGAGTGTTAGTGTTTAGAAGGGGAATCCCCTTCCATTAGGACTTGAGGTAGCAAGTCCTTTTCTGGGGTTACTTCCCTTCTTCTTTTAATGCCACTAGGACCAGCTTCAGAGTCACTGGACTTCTTTCGCACAACATATCTGTCCATAGTGGCCTGTACCTCTCGTTCCTTTATGATTTGTCTGAAGTGGTTCACAACAGTGTCATTGTAACAGTCACCAGCACGGCTTGCAATAGCTGTGTGAGGGTGATTTTCATCAAAAAAGGTTTGCACTTCAAGCCATTTTGCACACATTTCCTTAATCTTTGAAGTAGGCAATTCCTTCAATTTCTCTCTCCCCTCCTTTGAACCAGTTTCCCCAGGTCTGGCCTCTTGCTCTTGAAGTTGATCTATCAGCTCATCAGTGGTTAGTTCTTCATTGTCCTCCTCCACCAACTCTTCCACATCCTCCCCACTAACCTCCAACCCCAAGGACTTCCCCAATTCCACAATTGATTCCTCAACTGGTATACTACTCCTCTCAGGGTTAGCCTCAAACCCTTCAAAATCCCTTTTGTCTACACATTCTGGCCACAGTTTCTTCCAAGCAGAGTTCAAGGTTCTCTTAGTCACTCCCTCCCAAGCCTTACCTATAAGGTTTACACAATTGAGGATATTAAAGTGATCCTTCCAAAACTCTTTTCGAGTCAATCGAGTGTCTGTGGTCACTTCAAAGCACTTTTGAAACAGAGCTTTTGTGTACAGTTTCTTGAAGTTGGAAATGACCTGCTGGTCCATGGGCTGCAGGAGAGGAGTGGTATTAGGAGGCAAAAACTTCACCTTAATGAAGCTCATGTCCCCATAAAGTCGCTCTGCCACGTCTGTAGGATGACCAGGGGCATTGTCTAACACCAGGAGGCACTTAAGGTCTAATTTCTTTTCAGTTAGGTAATCTTTCACATTGGGGGCAAATGCATGGTGTAACCAGTTATAGAAAAAGTCCCTAGTGACCCATGCCTTACTGTTTGCCCTCCACAGCACACACAAATTATCCTTGAGGACATTCTTTTGCCTGAACGCTCTGGGAGTTTCAGAGTGATACACTAATAAAGGCTTAACTTTGCAATCACCACTAGCATTGGCACACATCAACAAAGTAAGCCTGTCTTTCATAGGCTTATGTCCTGGGAGTGCCTTTTCCTCCTGAGTAATGTAGGTCCTGCTTGGCATTTTCTTCCAGAACAGGCCTGTTTCATCACAATTAAACACTTGTTCAGGTTCCAGTCCTTCAGTTTCTATGTACTCCTTGAATTCATGCACATATTTTTCAGCTGCTTTGTGGTCCGAACTGGCAGCCTCACCATGCCGTATCACACTATGGATGCCACTACGCTTCTTAAATCTCTCAAACCAACCTTTGCTGGCCTTAAATTCACTCACATCATCACTAGTTGCAGGCATTTTTTTAATTAAATCGTAATGCAACTTCCTAGCCTTTTCACATATGATCGCTTGAGAGACGCTATCTCCTGCTAGCTGTTTTTCATTTATCCACACCAATAAGAGTCTCTCAACATCTTCCATCACTTGCGATCTTTGTTTCGAAAACACAGTTAAACCTTTGGCAACAACAGCTTCCTTGATTGCCGTTTTCTTGCCCACAATAGAAGAGATGGTTGATTTTGGTTTCTTGTACAACCTGACCAGGTCGGTGATACGTACTCCACTTTCATACTTATCAATGATCTCTTTCTTCATTTCAATGGGTATTCTTACCCTTTGAGGTGTAGGGTTGGCACTAGAAGCTTTCTTGGGGCCCATGGTCACTTATTTTCCACAAACAGCACCGAAAACACTGTAATAATACGAAATATTCCGAGTGTATGCTTGAATGTTACCGCGGAGGCTGGCTGGTAAACAATGGGACGGGCGGCACATGTGAGGCTGGCTGAGGGCGCACATTGGACGCGTCTCGGACGAAGGCCGCTGAGCGGGTTTTTGTCCACTATGCGGGGCAAAATTTTAGCGAACAAAGCGTCTGCTATGCGGATTGTTCGCTATGCAAGGCGTTCGCTATGCGGGGGTCCACTGTATAATACTAAGCTTGTAGAGTTCCTTAGTTAATTAAATAATTGATAAAAGTCCCGTACTTATAGGCGGGACATGAATAATTCAGGTATACCTTTTCTTATACATTCATGTGTATACAATCACTATACGTAGTTTCATAATCAATGACCACAATACATCACTGGGATCTCTGACAGCAAATGAAGTACAAGATAGGGTTCTTTTACCTCTTCATCAATCAGTTATATACACTACAGCTAGAACTGGTTAGAGACTCTTTATCATGAGACTTCAACGGTTGTAGAACACAGACGTAGTCTATTCACCAAATTGCTTCACTGAATGGCTGACTACACAAACATAACCCGTAAAGTATTCCAACACTGACGTTATCCAAGCAACCTCAGTTGAACCTAGGGATCCAGGTTCAAAGGTTCTCCTGGGGTTTGCAACAAGAGATTAAGAGATCTCCATGGCTTGGTGCTTTCTCTACCAGAGGTGAGAATGAACTACTATGGGTAAAACTCCCTTTCTCGATGTCACCTAGGAATAAGTGAGAGTTTGTGAAGCATAAACAACCACAAGGCAATTCAACATATGAATACTAAACACCACAGGTTTAAAAAACATCCTACCAGACAAAATAAATCAATAATTCATGGCTAGATAATATTATAAAACTAGGAGTCTTTATTTTAGCTACAAATAAAGGTACCAGTAATATAATACTAAGTGAAAAAGCCGAAATTATACACTAATCAAATGACCCTTCTTAAATTGTGAACAAACGGCGTAACACTCCCCCCGTATGACTGGCTGTTGCACCAATAGAGAATTCAACTCATACAAGGCACACAATAACCCCATTCTTTAGTATATATTCAGGCAATTGAAGGACAAAGTCCTTCAGAGTAAAAAGATCCTTCAGGGTCACCATGAAGCAGGAGTCAGGAAACGGAATTTTAATCTTTATTTTATTTATTTATTTATTCATTTATTTATTTATTTATTTATTTATTAATTTGAACATGATACAGAGTAGTACAAATGAATACAGTTAAGTGCAACATGCCAAAGCCCTTTGTATGCAGAGCATTATGGGCAGGCTTAAAATTAACTTAAGATTAACTAAGCAGTGATATATTCTGTGGCAAAACATTATTGTAAACAGATAACAATTAAGCACAAATGAGTATTACAAAGACAGGTCATATGGTCATTTACTGTAATGCTGTGCATTCAGTAGAATGGATATTCTGTTGGGTAATGTAATTAAAAATTAACAAAGTTTGATTGGGTATCAGGTTAAACATTTATGAGATACAATTATGAGAAACATTTATGAGATACAATTTTTAAGATACAGTTATTCAGTATTTATTTGGTTGTGGGTGAGTAAGTGATTTTTGAGAAGAGACTTGAATTTATAAACAGACAGTGTTTCCTTTATATTTACAGGTAATGAATTCCAGATTTTAGGGCCTTTTATGTGCATTGAGTTTTTGCAAAGTGTGAGGTGGACACGAGGAACATCAAAGAGTGATCTGTGCCTTGTGTTATGGTCATGTGTTCGGTTGTGGTTGGTAAGGAGATGGTTGAGAGGAGGGTTTATATCCGAGTTAAGTGTTCTATGTATGTAATAGGTGCAGTAATAAGTATGGATGTTTTGTATGGTGAGTAGGTTTAGGGTTTTGAATATTGGTGGAGTGTCCTGCCTGTAGTGGGAATTTGTTATCATTCTGACTGCAGCCTTTTGTTGGGTAATTAGTGGTCTCAGATGATTTATTGTTGTTGAGCCCCATCCACAAATTCCATAGGTGAGATAGGGGTAAATAAGTGAGTGATTTAGGGCCAGGAGGGCTGACTGTGGAACAAAGTACCGTATCTTCAATAGTATGCCTACAGACTTGGAATTTTTTTTGGAAATTTGCTGTATATGTGTTTGAAATTTGAGTCTATTATCAAGGTGGATTCCTAAGAATTTTCCCTCTGTGAGTTTTGTGATAGGTGACCCATTTATCATTATGTTAAGAGGGACATCTGTAGCTCTGTTGCCAAACTGAATGAAGTAGGTTTTGTCAATGTTTAGAGTATATTTGTTAGTTCTCATCCTGGTAGATATTTTCTGTAATTCGGTATTTACAGTATTGGCTAGCATGCCTGGGCTCGGATGGGAGAAGACGTATGTAGTGTCATCTGCAAATAGCGTGGGTTTGAGTAGTTGCGATGCATTTGGTAGGTCATTTATGTACAGTGGACCCTCGAGTTTCAGCAGCCTCAACTTTCGTGAAATTCGACCTTCAGCGAGTTTATTTGGCAAAATTTGGCCAGGAGTTTCGTGATTAGACTCGTGTTTCGGCGACTGTCCAGTACCCGTCCAAGCCAGTCTCCAATGCCATTCACGCTCAGTGTGCCATTGTTTACCAACATGTGACCATCACCCCACGAGTTCATACAATACATTTCATAATAATCCATTGTTTTTTGTGCTTGCAACTGCTAAATAAGTCAGCATGGACCCAAGGGAAGCTAGTGCAAGCCCTTTGGTAAATAAAGTGAGGAACACGATCCAGAGGGATTTTGAAGGGTTTGAGGCAGACCCTGTCCCTGCCGACCCTCTGCCTGTTGTGGAAGGTGTTGTGGCATTGGGCAAGTCCATGGGGTTGGAGGTGAGTGACAGGGATGTGGAAGAGTTGGTGGAGGACCACAGGGAAGAGCTAACTACTGACGAACTGCAAGAGCTTCAGCTGGAACAGCATCAAACCACAGCTGAGGAACTTGCTTCAGAGGAGGAGGAGGAAAAGAGAGTGAAGGAGGTTCCTTCTTCAGTGAATAACCCTTTGACTGTCGCGGCCGTATATATACGTTTACGAGGTACCGTGTTGGACGTATATATACTCATAAATTCTAGTGGCTTCAAATCAGGCAGGAGAAAGCTGATAGGCCCACATGTGAGAGAATGGGTCTGTGTGGTCAGTGTGCACCATATAAAAAAAAACCTGGAGCACTCAGTGCATAATGTGAAAAAGAAAACTGACCGGTTTTTTTAATTAAAATGCCGACTTTGTGGTCTATTTTCGTATAGTATTTGTGGTTGTATTCTCATTTTCTTGGTCTCATTTGATAGAATGGAAACTATATTATAGAAATAGAGGTGATTTTGATTAATTTTACTATAAAAAGAACCTGGAAATGGAGCACAAAGTACGGGAAATGTTTGATTTTTGCCCATGTTCAAAAGTAAACAAATGAAGCCATTGTCCAATAAATGTCCAAATAGCCATTCTAATATGCAGTCATGAATGGGTTGATGCAATTTTTACAATTATTACAGTATTGCAGTAGCCTGGAGACATTACTGATGAACAAAGAAAATGGTATTTTAGAGCCAGGAATGTCTGCATTGTTCATTCTGGTCCTTATTTTGAAATTGTCATATTTTTTAATTTTCGTGAAATTGGCCAAATTGCAAATTTCTGACCATGTTATTGGGTAGTTGAAATAGGTAAATGGGCAGTTTCTTGTACTCAATCGATGGAAAAAATGGAGTTCTGAAGAAATAGCTATGAGTTTGGTTGACTGGAATAATGGAATTAGCCGAAAATAGGGCTCAAAGTGGGCGAAATCGCCGATTTGTAAATATCGCCATGGTCGCTAACTTCGCGAGAACGTAATTCCGTCAGTTTTCCATCAAATTTCGTTTTTTTGGTGTCTTTACAACCGGGAAAAGATTCTCTATCATTTCATAAGAAAAAATAATTTTTTTTTTTAAATTTTGTGACACCAGGAGACACCTCAGGATTGGGGGTTGTGACAGTCAAAGGGTTAAGGACATGTGTGGAATGTGGAATGAGTTGCAAAGTTTTGTTGAAAAGTATCACCCTGACCAAGCTGAAACAAGCCATATCTGCAACATGTACAATGACAGTGTCGTGTCCCACTTCAGGAAAATCTTAAAGAAACGCCAGAAAAAGACCTCTCTGGACAGATATTTTGTGTGACAGGGGTCCAGTGACTCTCAAGTTGTTCCCAGTGGCATTAACCCTTTGACTGTCGCAACCCCCAATCCTGAGGTGTCTCCTGGTGTTGCAAAATTTAAAAAACAAAAAAAAAATTATTTTTTCTTATGAAATGATAGAGAATCATTTTCCGATTGTAATGACACCAAAAAAACGAAATTTGATGAAAAACTGATGGAATTATGCTCTCGCGAAGTTAGCGACCTCAGCGCTGTTTACAAATCGGCGATTTCGCCCACTTTGAGCCCTATTTTTGGCTAATTCCATTGTTCCAGTCACCCAAACTCATAGCTATTTCTATAGAACTCCATTTTTTCTATCGACTGAGTATAAGAAACTGCCCATTTACCGATTTCAACTACCTAATAATGTGGTCAGAAATTTGCAATTTGGCCAATTTCATGAAAACTAAAAAATATGACAATTTCAAAATAAGGTCCAGAATGAACAATGCAGACATTCCTGGCTCTAAAACAACATTTTCTTTGCCCATCAGTCATGTCTCCAGGCCCCTCTGATATTACTCTTGCTTTCTATTTTGAATTTTTATTCAAACAAAAAATAGAAGACTTACTATTATGCAGACTACTGCAATACTGAAATAATTGTATAAATAACATCAACCCATTCATGACTGCATATTAGATTGGCTAGTTGAACATTTATTGGACAATTGCATCATTTGTTTACTTTTGAACATTGGTAAAAATCAAACATTTCCCCTACTTTGAGCTCCATTTCTAGGTTCTTTTTATAGTAAAATCAATCAAAATCACCTCTATTTCTATAATATGTCTTCCATTCTATCAAAAGAGACCAAGAAAACGAGAATACAACCACAAATACTATACAAAAATAGACCACAAACTCGGCATTTTAATTAAAAAAAACGGTCGGAGTTTTTTTTTTCTCATTATGCACTGCGTGCTCCAGGATTTTTTTTATATGGTGCACACTGACCACACAGACCCATTCTCTCACATGTGGGCCTACCAGCTTTCTCCTGCTTGATTTGAAGCCGCTAGAATTTATGAGTATATATACGTCGAACACGGTACCTCGTAAGACGTACATATACGGCCGCGACAGTCAAAGGGTTAAAAGAAGAAGAGAAGTAACCCCAGATAAGGACTTGCTACATAAAGTTCTAATGGAAGGAGTTTCTCCTTCCAAACAATAGTGTACACCTTCCTCCTATCCCCTCCTCCCATCTTCCATCCACCCAGAAGTCTTCAGTAAAGGTAAGTGTAATGTTATTATTATTGTTTATATGCCTGTACTTGATTTCTCATTGATTTCAGTATACAGTGGACCCCCGGTTAACGATTTTAATCCGTGCAAGAGGGCTCATCGTTATGCGAAATAATCGTTATGCGAATGAATTTTCCCCATAAGAAATAATGGAAATCAAATTAATCCGTGCAAGACGCCCAAAAGTATGAAAAAAATTTTTTTTTACCACATGAAATGTTAATTTTAATACACACAAACTGAAAAAGGCATGCACAATTAAATGACACTTACTTTTATTGAAGATCTGGTGATGATTGATGGGAAGGGAGGAGGGGAGAGCATTATCTTCTTACTGTTTAGAAGGGGAATCCCCTTCCATTACGACTTGAGGTAGCAAGTCCTTTTCCGGGGTTACTTCCCTTCTTCTTTTAATGCCACTAGGACCAGCTTGAGAGTCACTGGACCTCTGTCGCACAACAAATCTGTCCATAGAGCTCTGTACCTCCCGTTCCTTTACGATTTGTCTAAAATGGGCCACAACATTGTCATTGAAATAGTCACCAGCACGGCTTGCAACAGCTGTGTCAGGGTGATTTTCATCTATAAAGGTTTGCAGTTCAACCCACTGTGCACACATTTCCTTAATCTTTGAAGTAGGCACAATGGATTCCACAACTGGCATAGGCTTCTCAGGGTTAGCCCCAAACCCTTCAAAATCTTTCTTAATTTCCATACTAATTCTCCCCCTTTTTACCACAGGGTTGGCACTAGAAGCTTTCTTGGGGCCCATGGTCACTTATTTTCCAGAAACAGCACCGAAAATACTGTAATAATACGAAATATTCCGAGTGTATGCTTGGATGTTACCGCGGAGGCTGGCTGGTAAACAATGGGACGGAGCGGCACATGTGAGGCTGGCTGAGGGCACATTGGACGCGTCTCGGACGAAAATCGGTATGCGGGTTTTTAATCGGTATGCGGGGCAAAAATTTTGCGATAAAAGTAATCGTTATGCGGAAAAATCGCTATGCGATGCCATCGTTATGCGGGGGTCCACTGTATAAATCTTCATTTAATTTGAAAAAAAAATATTTTAATATTTTTGGGTGTCTGGATCGGATTAATTTTATTTCCATTATTTCTTATGGGGAAAATGGTTTCGATTTTCGTGAATTTCGACTTTCGGCAGGCTCTCTGGAACGGATTAATCATGAAACTTGGGGGGGGTCCACTGTATATGAGAAAGAGAAGAGGGCCAAGGACACTTCCCTGTGGGACAACAACTGTAATTGGCTGTGCGGAAGAGTTTGCCCCATTTGTGCACACATATTGGCTTTTGTTGCTGAAATACGACTTCAGGTAATTGAGGGAGTGCCCACTTATACCATAGTGTGACAATTTTATATGGAGCAAGTCATGGTCAAGTGTATCAAAAGCTTTACGTAAGTCAATGAAGATCCCCAGTGGGACTTCTTTTTTCTCTATTGCAGTGTATATATGTTCTAGCATGTGTATAATAGCATTATTATTATTTTTATTAGGCCTGTACTCAAATTGACAGGGGTTGAGTATGTTTTGGGAGATGAGGTAGGAATAGATTCACTGATGAATTAATCATTCAAAGATTTTAGAGAGAGGGTGTAAGCTGGATATTGGCCTATAGTTATTCAAGTCTGTTTGGTCTCCTCCTTTATGAATCGGGGGTGACCATTGCTATTTTGAGAACTATAGGGAAGGTAGAGGATTCGATGGATTTGTTAAGGAGTGTTGCAATGATTGGTGATAGCACTTGTGATGCTTTTTTGTATATAAAGGGTGGTAAGGTATTTAAATCTCCTGTCTTGTTTTTTAGTGTTGATAATAAGGGAGACTTCACTTGGGTTAGTCGGAGCTAGGAACAGTGTGTTCGGGTAGTTGCCAGTGAGGTAGTCATTGGGTTGGGTATCTGAGCTTGGGATTTTATTGGCAAGGTTTTTTCCTATAGTGGAGAAGAAATCATTGAGTCTGTTTGCTGTTTCAGATGGTGGGAGTTGGGGTTCATCTAATTTTGTTAATTTAATTTTGCTATTTTGTGATATCTTTTTTGTTCCTAGAATTTCTGATAGGGTTTTCCAGGTCTTTTTTATATCACCTCGTAAGTTGGATAATCTGTTCTCATAATAGAATTTTTTAGCCCTTCTTATCAGGCTGGTTAGGACTGATGAGTCCATCTCATAGAGGTAAACACACAGTAGTTGACCTCTGGCAATGTCAGAAGCTGAGGGTGTCATGGGAATACAACAGGAGACATGGCCAAAGCAGTATATGTTCTCAGCTTCTGCCAGACTGACATCCTGATTCTCAACTCCATAAGGACTCCTATTTTTGTTACAGCAATCATCTTACTGTTGATGACAAAAGTCAAAATATTGATCACAAAACCAATATTAATTTGAAAAGAAAAAAAAAGATATCAAGAAAAAGGGAATATCTGACTTGTCCTTAAGGGCGGGACAGAGCATCAGCAATTACGTTATCCTGGCCACGTATGTGGTGAATACTTATTGAAAAGGGCTGAATTCGAAGAGCCCATCTCTGAATCCGGGCATTTTTTGACTTCATGGTATTAATAAAGGTCAAAGGGTTATGGTCTGAATTGACTGATTTTGTGGGGAGTAGTGCCCAGGTAAACTTCAAAGTGCTCTAAAGATAACACTAAAGCTAATGCTTCTTTTTCTACAGTTGCATAATTTAACTGGTGGGATTTTAATTTAGCAGAGAAATAGCAAATAGGATGAAGAATATTAGAAGACGATGAGGGTTGTATCAAGACTGCTCCCACAGCATAGCTACTGGCATCAACATGCAAAGAAAAAGGGACATCAAAATCTGGACTCTGTAATACTGGTGATGATTCAAGTAATCGTTTCAATTTGCTAAAAGCCATGTCACATTCTGAGGTCCAGCCGAATTTAACTCTAGAAATGGTTAATTCAAACAGGGGAGCTGCCACGTGAGAGAAGTTGGGGAAAAACCGGCGGTAGTAGCCGACCATCCCTAGAAATCTTTGTACTCCTTTTCTGTCCCGAGGTATAGGGAATTCTGATATGGCTTTGATCTTAGCATTAAGGGGTGCTACTGTACCTTGGCCAATACTAAACTCTAGATATTTTATTCGGGCTTGCCCAAACTCACATTTGGGTAAATTAACTGTAAAATTGTATTCTTTTAATTTTTTTCAGAAGGGCTTCTAGCTGAGACACATGCTGTCCCCACTCTTCACTTATCACCACTAAATCGTCCAAATAAGCTTCCACACCTTCCAACTCATAAGTTAGACTATTCGTCAGCCTCTGTAAGGTAGGCACTGCATTACAGAGGCCAATGGGCATAACTAAATAGTTAAATTGACCACCAGGAACAGTAAAAGACGATATCTCTTGGGCTCATGTTGACAGTGGTACTTGGTAATAACCTCGTAACAGGTCTAGGCTACTCACATACTTAGCTCTGGAGACTTTGTCTATTAAATCGTCTACCCTAGGTAGAGGATGCCCATCTGGTAAGGTCACGGAGTTTATCTTCCAGTAGTCTGTACACATACGGTACAATCCATCTGCTTTAGCCACGAGGACACAGAGAGAAGCCCACAAACTTCTGTTGCGTTTGATCAAACCGTGAGTTAACAGAAAATCTATTTCCTCTCTGAGTGCCTTATTTTTCGCTGGGCTTGTTTGATATGGGGCTTGCTTGATTGGCAAAGCACCTTGTACATTTACATCATGTGTCCCCAGAGTGCAACGCTTGGGGACGTCTTTAAATAAACTTGGATAAGCCATTAGTAACTCTTTAGTCTTTCTTGCTTGGTCATCTCCTAAGTTACTTAGAAATTGGTCCATAGCTCTCAACACTTCTGAATTTTTTAGACGCACTTCTACCCCTCTAGAACAGTCTGTAAGGCATGTGTCCTCTTCTTGTGGTAGAATGGAAGTAGTGGGCAGTGTTCCCCCATAATACCTTTTCAATTGATTTACATGGTAGATATGGTTGGACTTCTTTTTACCTGGAGTGCGAACTAAGTAATTTACCTTACTTAGTTTCCTCACTATCTCCATGGGTCCTTCATACCTGGGCTGTAGCGTATGTCCAGGAACCAATTTTAGAGTTAAAACTTTATCCCCTACTTGAAAGGAGCAAAGAGCAGCATTCTTGTCAAAACACTGCTTCATTTTAGTCTGAGCTTTCGCTATATTTTCTAAAGCCGAGCTCCTTGTGAAAGACAAGTGCTCTTGCATTAAAGATGGGGTTAAATACAAAGGTGGATCTGCTCTTCTGGACCATACTTCATTTAACACGGCCAGTGGTCCTCATGCCGCGTGTCCATACATCAGCTCAAAGGGGCTGTACCCTAAACTCTCTTGTTCGCTCTCCCTGATTGTGAGGAGAAAAGGGATACCCTCATCCCAATCCTTAGAGAACTGCTCACAATAAGCACACATGAACTTTAAAGTCTGGTGAAATCTCTCTAAGGCCCCCTGGGTTTGAGGTCTATGAGCAGTAGAGAGTAAGGGTTTAATACCGAGTCTAGACAAAACTTCTCGGAACACTTTGGAAGTAAAATTAGAGTCTTGGTCTGATTGAATTTCCCGAGGCAACCCTACCTGGGAAAAGAATCGAATTAGAGTCCTTACTATACCTCAAGTATTTATTTTTCTTAATGGAACAGCTTCAGGATACCTGGTGGCAGTATCCATTATAGTCAACAGGTATTGATTACCCAACCTGGTTTTAGGATGGGGCCCCACGCAATCGATTATCAAACGAGAAAAAGGTTCTCCTTCTATTGCAATAGGAATGAGGGGAGCAGGTGGTGGGGTCTGTGCTGGTTTACCTATTTTCTGGCAAATCAGGCAATTCCGAAGGTACTCCACCACCGTCTGTTTCATCTTGGGCCAGAAAAAATATCGAGACAACTTTCTCAATGTCTTCCGTATCCCCAGGTGTCCCCCCATTGGGCTATTATGGGCCACTTCCAGAGCAAGAGTTCGGAATCTTTCCGGTAAAACCAGTACCTGTTTCGTAGCACATAATTTAATGCCTGGGGCAGTTGTCGTAGGAATTTTCCTCATAAGAAGACCATTACTGTAATAGAAGCAATCTTCTACATCTGCTGCCTCAGTTTCAGTAATGGCTAGTCCTCTTACTCCCTCCAAAGAAGAGTCTTCTAGCTGTTCTTGGATCAAATTCTTGTGCTTAAAATCATTAATCCGCAAAGCCGTTAGATCTGATATACAAATTCCTGGTAACCTATCCGCAGCTTCTGGCATGTGAGCATCGCTAAACAATAGATCCAGGCCCCAGTCCGAGGGATTATTGCTCAAGGATGAGGGGAGTGAATGGAACTTTGCCATGGCGAGAGGAAATAAAAGTGGACCCTCCTTGCATGCCTCAAAGGCAAAATTTTCAGCTGAGGTATTCTCTATGATGAGAGGTTCTTTACAGATTCCTCCCAGGCCCAAGTCATTTCTGACAAGTAGGTCTACTGACCTAATGGGAGATTCTGTTTCTGATATACCTACCATTGCGTATCCATCATAAGAGCCTATTTTCAAGTATGTTTTATGGAGGGGAACCCAAGACATGGTCCCTCCATATGCCTCTAAGAGCACATCTATCTTGGTATAGGTTGGGTCATTCAAAGAGAGAACACCTTCCTTCAACAGAGTTAGGTAGCTCCCGGTGTCTCTATAAGACTTTACTTCAATGAGTTGGGATTTGGTAGTCCTGGCCTTACCCATAGAAAAATTAGAACTCATCGCCTCACTTACTTTCTTTTTGGACATGATCGAGGGAGTCAATCATCTAGAGGTGGGAACCTTGTGACCGGCTGAATCTTGCTCCATCCATGGGTCCATCTGTCCCTGGGACCTGGTAGACGTCATCTGTACTGGAACCACATCCAGAACTTTATTCTTCCGGTCTCTTTCTAGCTTGTAACAGAGGCGTCTCACATGCCCTTTCTTCTGACAGTAGGAGCAGGTAGGTTTCTTCCTTGCTTTATCCACCTCCAGGTGGGACTTAGTATCGAAATGTTCCCTGGCATTAAGTTTAAGAATGGCGTAAGAAGCCACCTGATGGGGAGGTAATTTCTGGCGAATCTCTTCTCTTGGCCGGTATCGCCAATCCCTATAGGGTGTTCTCCTTACTTTCTCTCAAGGGGATTTATCTCTCATTAACTGAGAGGAAATTTTGTAATGATCAGCAAGCGAGGCGGAAGTTAAGACGTCCAAAGTCTGATGATCAATTAGAAATTTACGCAAGTCTCCCGACAGGGCGTTATTAAACTCTTCCTGTAATATTAACTAAGTTAGGCTGTCCATAGATTCACAACCCGAGGCCCTTAACCACCTTTGAAGGGCTACCTTCTTCTGACGGGCAAAGTCTACCCACGTTTGCCCGGGTAGCCGTTGTAGGGTATGGAAAGTCCGTTGGTAGCTCAATGGGAGCAAGTCGTAAGTTTCCAAAATTACTTTTTTAATGACCTCATAATTCATATGCTTGTCATAAGGCAGAGTAGCTGTACATTTTTGAGCCTTACCAGTTAAGAGATGTGTGCAATAGGGTGGCCCAATATTCCTGAGACCATTGCATCCTCCTTGCCTGGTTCTCAAAGGTGTTAAAATAGGTGTCATGGTCAGCTTCACTGAACCGGGGCACTGAAGATGCTGTATGCAAATCGAAGGACAGGTTTGGGGAAACCGTCAGTCTCACATCTCTCTCCGCTTGTTGCCTCTCATAACAGATTTTCTCTCACTCAAATTCTTCTTCGTACAGTTTTTTCTGCACTTCTGATTGAGTCGTTTGCAGAGTTATGAGATGCTCCATTCTCTTTAAATAGTCCAGAGAGATGGGTGTCAAGGAAATTGGTGGAGTCGGGGGAAAAAACCCCTCCGGTCATGTCTTGGGCCGAGCTCCCGCTCCTCACACGGAATCATAGTTCGGCGATGGACTATAAGAAACCCCTGCTTCATTTTCCCTTTCAGAGGGAACTTCATCACGAGACATTCCCTCGGCTCCTGGCATTGACATACTCTCAGCAATTAAGGAATTCGTAGGTCTTCCAGGGGCTGATTTGCTGGCTCCACCTGATGCCTCTAGATTGTTTACTAGAGACATGCGATCCAGCTGGTATATTAGACTTTCATCCTCTGATTCAGGCGACTTCGAAATTTCAGGAGATATGGGGAATAAAATATTCCTTATAATAGACTGAATGGTTTTTGTGGTATAATGATTGTTATATGTCACCCCTAGATGATTTGCTATCCGCCAGCACGTCTGCAGTTTCAAAGTCTCTAATTTATCCAGAGTCAATTTGTTAACCAGTTGCTGTATATGAACTTCCATTAGGAAGATCTAGTCGGGATATCTCCTAGGACAGGCCCCCACTTGTTACGTTTTGAGTCTCTTTTCAGGGAGGAGACCCGTTAGTAACAACAGGTGAAGACCAACTCAGGTCTTTTTACTCTTTTCATATATATATATATATATGTATATATACATATATAATATATATATATATATATATATAGGATGGGGTCCACCTCTGGTGTAAATTGTGGGACCCATAGCCTCGGAGAAGTGGATAAAAAGGCTTCAAGGAAAAATATTTGGATTTCTTCCTGAAGCCGTTTGAATATTCCACTTCCCCTACCACCCCATCTTTTGATATATATATTTTTTTACTAATAGGAATATTTTATTACATAATATGGTACAGAAGATTTAAGAGATACATTGTTGATATAAAGGTGGCATATACGGTACATGTTGTTACGTGTGTATCACCGATTATAAGGCGAAAATCTCATCCAGCTCCTCAGAGCTGGGGCGTGTGCCCAAAATACAGCAGGCATTACCCCTTTGAACAGCCGCACTGAGCCGCTGGAACAGAAAACTAGCTGCCCTGGGATCCCTAGTTACCCTGATGAGTCTTTTTCCCAGCTCCTTAAGGAATTTAGATGCACTCTTTCCCCATGAGCCAAGGGTCTCTGAGCCTATGGGAACAAACATATAATGATGGGCAAGTTCTCCATATTTTCTAGACTTTTGGGACTCCCTGAAGCTGGCAGCTGCCCCTCCTTCCTCCCTGGTGTATTGGAGATAGGTATCAGCCAAGGTAGATGCACATGTATAGTCCCACACCACCTGCTTCCCATCTGTCCAGGCTTGAAGGGTGATACCATCTGGACGCTTCTGGCTGCCATCAGATCTGCATAGTTGGGGTGGCTCCCTTACTGCTGGGCATCCAGCTGTTGTGAGGCTCCTCTTGATAATGTTATTAACCTCCTCATATCTTGCAATCTTTCCCTCGGATTTATGGCACACAAGACCATGGTACCCGAACCGGTCTGCTGCTTCACTGCCACAAATACACCTGAGTTCGGCGAGAATAGGGGCAGCAAGTCGAAGGGCAACACCGATGCGGATGGTCTGTGGGTCGAGACGTGTGCCAAGGCTGGAGTTGGGAACAGCCAACAGAAAGTCCCCAGCATGAGGGGCTCTCACTGCCAGGAGGTGGGCTCTATCCTTCCCTGACACACTCTGAAGCATATTTTTTTTTTTTTTATTATCACACTGGCCGATTCCCACCAAGGCAGGGTGGCCCGAAAAAGAAAAACTTTCACCATCATTCACTCCATCACTGTCTTGCCAGAAGGGTGCTTTACACTACAGTTTTTAAACTGCAACATTAACACCCCTCCTTCAGAGTGCAGGCACTGTACTTCCCATCTCCAGGACTCAAGTCCGGCCTGCCGGTTTCCCTGAATCCCTTCATAAATGTTACTTTGCTCACACTCCAACAGCACGTCAAGTATTAAAAACCATTTGTCTCCATTCACTCCTATCAAACATGCTCACGCATGCCTGCTGGAAGTCCAAGCCCCTCGCACACAAAACCTCCTTTACCCCCTCCCTCCAACCCTTCCTAGGCCGACCCCTACCCCGCCTTCCTTCCACTACAGACTGATACACTCTTGAAGTCATTCTGTTTCGCTCCATTCTCTCTACATGTCCGAACCACCTCAACAACCCTTCCTCAGCCCTCTGGACAACAGTTTTGGTAATCCCGCACCTCCTCCTAACTTCCAAACTACGAATTCTCTGCATTATATTCACACCACACATTGCCCTCAGACATAACATCTCCACTGCCTCCAGCCTTCTCCTCGCTGCAACATTCATCACCCACGCTTCACACCCATATAAGAGCGTTGGTAAAACTATACTCTCATACATTCCCCTCTTTGCCTCCAAGGACAAAGTTCTTTGTCTCCACAGACTCCTTAGTGCACCACTCACTCTTTTTCCCTCATCAATTCTATGATTCACCTCATCTTTCATAGACCCATCCGCTGACACGTCCACTCCCAAATATCTGAATACGTTCACCTCCTCCATACTCTCTCCCTCCAATCTGATATTCAATCTTTCATCACCTAATCTTTTTGTTATCCTCATAACCTTACTCTTTCCTGTATTCACCTTTAATTTTCGTCTTTTGCACACCCTACCAAATTCATCCACCAATCTCTGCAGCTTCTCTTCAGAATCTCCCAAGAGCACAGTGTCATCAGCAAAGAGCAGCTGTGACAACTCCCACTTTGTGTGTGATTCTTAATCTTTTAACTCCACGCCTCTTGCCAAGACCCTCGCATTTACTTCTCTTACAACCCCATCTATAAATATATTAAACAACCACGGTGACATCACACATCCTTGTCTAAGGCCTACTTTTACTGGGAAAAAATTTCCCTCTTTCCTACATACTCTAACTTGAGCCTCACTATCCTCGTAAAACTCTTCACTGCTTTCAGTAACCTACCTCCTACACCATACACTTGCAACATCTGCCACATTGCCCCCCTATCCACCCTGTCATACGCCTTTTCCAAATCCATAAATGCCACAAAGACCTCTTTAGCCTTATCTAAATACTGTTCACTTATATGTTTCACTGTAAACACCTGGTCCACACACCCCCTACCTTTCCTAAAGCCTCCTTGTTCATCTGCTATCCTATTCTCCGTCTTACTCTTAATTCTTTCAATTATAACTCTACCATACACTTTACCAGGTACACTCAACAGACTTATCCCCCTATAATTTTTGCACTCTCTTTTATCCCCTTTGCCTTTATACAAAGGAACTATGCATGCTCTCTGCCAATCCCTAGGTACCTTACCCTCTTCCATACATTTATTAAATAATTGCACCAACCACTCCAAAACTATATCCCCACCTGCTTTTAACATTTCTATCTTTATCCCATCAATCCCGGCTGCCTTACCCCCTTTCATTTTACCTACTGCCTCACGAACTTCCCCCACACTCACAACTGGCTCTTCCTCACTCCTACAAGATGTTATTCCTCCTTGCCCTATACACGAAATCACAGCTTCCCTATCTTCATCAACATTTAACAATTCCTCAAAATATTCCCTCCATCTTCCCAATACCTCTAACTCTCCATTTAATAACTCTCCTCTCCTATTTTTAACTGACAAATCCATTTGTTCTCTAGGCTTTCTTAACTTGTTAATCTCACTCCAAAACTTTTTCTTATTTTCAACAAAATTTGTTGATAACATCTCACCCACTCTCTCATTTGCTCTCTTTTTACATTGCTTCACCACTCTCTTAACCTCTCTCTTTTTCTCCATATACTCTTCCCTCCTTGCATCACTTCTACTTTGTAAAAACTTCTCATATGCTAACTTTTTCTCCCTTACTACTCTCTTTACATCATCATTCCACCAATCGCTCCTCTTCCCTCCTGCACCCACTTTCCTGTAACCACAAACTTCTGCTGAACACTCTAACACTACATTTTTAATCCTACCCCATACCTCTTCGACCCCATTGCCTATGCTCTCATTAGCCCATCTATCCTCCAATAGCTGTTTATATCTTACCCTAACTGCCTCCTCTTTTAGTTTATAAACCTTCACCTCTCTCTTCCCTGATGCTTCTATTCTCCTTGTATCCCATCTACCTTTTACTCTCAGTGTAGCTACAACTAGAAAGTGATCTGATATATCTGTGGCCCCTCTATAAACATGTACATCCTGAAGTCTACTCAACAGTCTTTTATCTACCAATACATAATCCAACAAACTACTGTCATTTCGCCCTACATCATATCGTGTATACTTATTTATCCTCTTTTTCTTAAAATATGTATTACCTATAACTAAACCCCTTTCTATACAAAGTTCAATCAAAGGGCTCCCATTATCATTTACACCTGGCACCCCAAACTTACCTACCACACCCTCTCTAAAAGTTTCTCCTACTTTAGCATTCAGGTCCCCTACCACAATTACTCTGAAGCATATATATATATATATATATATATATATATATATATATATATATATATATATACACATAAGGCAAAAAAGTTCTATAATGCTTTATCTGGTTTTATTCAGTATAATACAAAGCTTATAGAGCTCCTTAGTAAATTAAATAATTGATAAAAGTCCTGTACTTATAGGTGGGACATGAATAATTCAGGTATACCTTTTCTGATACATTCATGTGTCAGATTTGGCTTTCGCTGCTATGTCGTTTTCATATTGTCGTTGGGCCTCCCTTCTTATCTGTGCATATTCGTTTCTGGCTATACGACTGCTCTCCTTATTCTCCTGGGTCCTTTGCCTTCTATATTTCTTCCATTCCCTAGCACACTTGGTTTTTGCCTCCCTGCACCTTTGGGTGAACCATGGGCTCATCCTGGCTTTTTCATTATTCCTGTTACCCTTGGGTACAAACCTCTCCTCAGCCTCCTTGCACATTGTTGCTACATATTCCATCATCTCATTAACTGGCTTCCATGCCAGTTCTCTGTCCCACTGAACCCCATTCAGGAAGTTCCTCATTCCTGTGTAGTCCCCTTTCTTGTAGTTTGGCTTCATTTGTCCTGGCCTTCCTGCTTCCCCCTCCACTTGTAGCTCTACTGTGTTTTTGAAGCTTAAAGCCACATGATTGCTGGCCCCAAGGGGTCTTTCATATGTGATGTCCTCAATATCTGCACTACTCAAGGTGAATACTAAGCCCAGTCTTTCTGGTTCATCCTCTCCTCTCTCTCTTGTAGTGTCCCTTACGTATTGGTACATGAAGTTTTCCAGTACCACCTCCATCATCTTAGCCCTCCATGTATCTTGGCCCCCATGTGGCTCCAAGTTCTCCCAATCGATCTCCTTGTGGTTAAAGTCACCCATGATCAGGAGCTTTGCCCTGCATGCATGAGCTCTTCTGGCCACTGCAGTCAGTGTGTCAACCATTGCTCTATTGCTCTCGTTATACTCTTGCCTTGGCCTCCTGCTGTTCTGTGGTGGGTTATACATCACTGCAATTACCACCTTGGGACCTCCTGAGTGAAGCGTTCCCGCTATGTAATCACTTTCTTCTCCGCTGTCTCCTCTCTCCAGCTCATCAAAATTCCATCGGTTTTTGATTAGCAGTGCCATTCCTCCACCCCCCTGTTCCCTCTGTTTTTCCTCAGGATCTGGTATCCCATTGGAAAGATGGCATCTGTTATCATACCTGTAAGCTTGGTTTCTGTGAGAGCTATGATGTCCGGTGATGCCACTTTGACTCTTTCGTGCCACTCCTCCCACTTATTTGTTATTCCATCAGCGTTTGTGTACCATACCTTCAGTTTCCTTTCCATCACTGTGGTTTGGGGGGCATGTGAGGGTGGGAGACCTGGTAGCATACTGTGGGATTCTATAGCTCAGTGTTGGGTGGAAGCTGTGGGTATGGATTGTAGTGTGTGTTGGGATGGTGTGGTAGGCTGTGGGGTTCTGAGGATAGTTGTGTGTGTGCTTGCCCTTGCTGCTCTGTTCTGCTCTGACTGACCTCTGCTGGTTCCATCCTTGTTCTCCTTTCCTAGCTCCTTTCACTTTTTTGTCCTCTCCCTCAGCTGCTGTTGTTCTGTTTGTGTTCTGTCTCTGTCTAGGAACACCCTCTTGTACTCTTCCGAGTATTTCAACCGTGGTTTCGCTTGGAGGATCCTGTTCTGCACTGTTTCTGTCCTGAGAATCAGCTTGATCAGTCGGTTTCTCCCCTTCAGGTACCCCCCTATTCTCTGAAAATTTACAATCTCACCCATCTCTTCTTCACCTATTTCCATGATGATTTTCTCAGTCTCATTTCTTTCTTCTTGCCGCCTTTCAGTGTGTGTCCTTTCCTCTCTCTCCTGAAGCCCATGGATAAACACTGATTTTGCCCTTTCCTCCTCCCATTGCCTCACCATCTGTGACTCTAGATCCTGTCTGTATGTAGTCATTTTCTCCCTTGATTTTTCCAGTGGCTCCTGGTAGCATGGTTGTGCCTCAGCATTCAACCTATCACCCTCTCCATCTGCACCCAGCTGCTCTTCCCTTTCACTCCTTGGCCTTTCTTGGCAGGCTGATATGACCTTAGCATAATTCATATCTCCTTCCTTCCTCTTCAGCCTCTCAGCTTCATATGCTGTGTCTTCTCTGGTCACTGCCCCTGTAACTTGCTTCAGCCTGTTTCTCTCAACTTCTAGGACCCTTATCCTGGCTACTGCAGTTTTGACTTGTGCCTCCCAATTCTTTGTCTCCTTCTCCAACCTCTTTTACAATTTCACAGAGAGCTCTTTCTCCATTTTTTCAGAAAGCTCTCCTAATTTTCTCTCCCACTCTTGTTCCATCCTTTTCCTCTGCTTGTCCATCCACTCCTCCCTACCAGAACCATTCTCATCTGATCCCTGGTTCCTGCGAGTCCCCACCATTTTTTTTTTTTTTTTGAGTGAGTGAGAGAGAGAGAGAGAGAAGGGAAAGGGAGAGAGAGAGAGAGAGAGAGAGAGAGAAGGGAAAGGGGGAGAGAGAGAGTGAGAGAGATGGGGAAAGAGAGAGAAGAGAAGGGTAGGAGAGTGGGAGAGTGAGAAGGGAAAATGGGGAAGAGAGAGAGAGAGAAGGGAAACCTAGATTGTGCTCTCACTGTCACCAGAAGGGGCACACTGCCAAGAACTGCCTATGCGGTACCAGGTGCAATTACTGCTACAAGAAAGGACATCAGGAGGACCAGTGTCGGAAGAAAAAGGAACTTGACAGACAGGACCACCTGTTTAGAGACCTGTTCTCAGAACAAACCAGCAGGATCTCTGAATTGGTGAACACTCTCACACGTCAACCACTCAGCTACTCCTATCTCAGCCCAGCAGGTGGTACTGTGCCTTATATAAGACCACAGACCTACATCCCTGCAACTGCCTCAGTACCCTACCTCTCTCAAGGGCAGGCACCTTACATGCCCTACATACCCACCACCTCAAGCTGACCACATCATGAGGAGCCAGTCTATCAGCATCCTGTCGGCCAACATTAGAGGTTTCATTACTAATGTTGGAGAGCTCACACATAGTTTTGTGAACACTCGACGTCCCGACATGATAGCTGTTGTTGAAACATTTTTGGATGACAGGACTCCAGAAAATTTTGCTGTGTGCTTCTCTAAAAGTGTTCATGCCCAGCACATTGATGTTGCCACCCCTACTCATCTTGAAATGATGTTCTTCAAGCTCTGCATAAACACTGGTACCTCTCTACTAGCATGTGCAGTGTACAGACCTCAGTGGCAACATGCAGACCCCATCAACTTCCTAATGGAAAATATTGACTCCCTTCTGCTACAACACAGCTGTCAAAATATCATAATTGTTGGTGACCTCAACCAACACCTTATACAGAGGGGCTTTGATGATCTTCTTGCAGTATTTGACATGAGAAACTTTGTTGATTTCCCTACTCACATCTCTGGCTCCTCCCTTGACCCAGTAGTGAGTGATCTGGCAGAAGGCATAGTCGCTTGTCAACCCCTCGGCTACGTTGGATCGTCTGACCACAAGGCTGTTTTTACGACACTTAAGATCCCAACAGAACGAGGTGAGGAGCCCACACGCACAACCTGGCTGTGGGAAAGAGGTAATTGGCCAGCCCTTTGCTCTGAGCTCGCCACCACAGATTGGAATGCTCTTCTCCAAGGGGATGTTGACAACCAAATGAAAGTCTTCACTGGACACATCCTTAATCTACAACAAGAACACATTCCTCACCGGCAATATGTGACGAAGCCTACAGATCAGCCTTAGTTTGGCTTTCGTTGTAGAGAGGCTGCTACTGCTAAGTACAAAGCATGGCGAAGGTATAAGAGACATCCTACCACCTATAACAGGAACTTGCACAGGCAAGCCTGTAGGCATATGGGTGATGTTCAAAAGTGGGCCATTGCTAAATGGGAGGTGGACACTAAAAGAAAGCTAGCATCAGGTAGGGTAGGCTCCAAAACCTGGTGGTCCCTGGTCAAGGACAGACAAGGTTATCTGCCTGATGAACACATTCCACCTCTTAATCGACAGGATGGGACCACCTCTACTAGTAGTCAAGAGAAGGCGGACCTCTTTGCTGAACACTTTGCTACCAAAATGCAAGTTCCTGATCCAGCAAGGGACCCTCCTTGGCTAGCTGCAAGAACTGTGTCAAAACTGTCAGTGGTGACAATAAGGCAGGAGGAGGTGCATTTCCTTCTTAAATCACTTGACCAAGAAAACGCTGTGGGCCCAGACAAGTTGAGCCCAAGATTGCTGAGAAGATGTGCAGACCAGCTAGCAGCACCTCTAACTCGCATCTTTCAGCACTGCCTAATACAGTGTAAATGGCCCTCTCTATGGAAAGAGGCAAATGTAGTCCCTGTTCACAAAAAGAAGAGCAGAGGAGAAATCAGCAACTACAGACCAGTGTCACTCCTGTCAATCACTGGTAAGATCCTTGAGACAATAATCTCAAGACAAATGACAGAGTTTTTTGACTACCACTCACTACTTTGTGATGGTCAATATGGCTTCAGGAAAGGTTACTCTGCTGCTGATCTGTTGTTAAACCTCTCCACTAAGTGGCACCAGTCACTGGATGAATCCAAAGTCAGCTGTGTGGTAGCACTGGACATTGCTGGCACTTTCGACCGGGTGTGGCACCAGAGCCTCTTAGCAAAACTTCAAGCACTGGGAATTGCAGGCTTTACACTACATCTCCTCAGTGATTACCTTCATGGTAGATCTCTAAGTGTAGTTCTCAATGGAACAGAATCAGCAAGACATCCTATTGGGGCAAGTGTTCCATAAGGAAGCGTGCTGGGACCATTGTTATGGAATGTCTTCTTCAACGACCTTCTTCATCTCATCCCAGAATCCCATGCATATGCAGACGACTGTACACTGACATTCACTTATCCAAGAGAAGAAATGCCAGCTGCTCTAAGCTACATCAATCACCAGCTAAGAGCTATATCAGCTTGGGGAAATAGATGGCAAGTAACATTTGCACCTGAAAAAACGAAAATAATGATCGTCTCTAGGCACCATGATGGTAATGCTGGTGCAGTAGTAAGGATGAATGGGAGGGTGTTGGCACCTGGAGAAGAAGTTGATATCCTTGGGGTGAAATTTGACTCCAAACTAACCATGAAGAAGCATGTAAATCTTGCAAGCAAGGCAGCCAGGAAGCTTACAGCACTTCGCCGTATCTCGCATCTGCTTGACAGTAGGGGTTGCAAGATTCTGTACGAAGCACAAGTACGCTCACACCTTGAGTATGCTCCACTTTCTTGGTTTGCCTGCCCCCCCTCTCATCTGCGACTGCTTGACAGAGTAGCGAACAGAGCAAGACGTCTCATCTCTCGCCTGGACCCATCCTGGATAGATCTGTCATTTCAGCAGAGCCTTCAACACAGGAGGGATGTGGGTGGCATTACTGTTATGTACAAGGCCAATATTGTCAAAGTACCACACTTGGATCCACTTCGAGGACAGCATGAAACAAGTTTTTATGCCACAAGACGGGCAGAAAGCAGCAACTTCACTCTGGCTGTACCCTTCTCCAGAACATCATTCCATCTGAGATCATATATACCCAGGATGACTCGTGTATGGAACACATTCGTACAGCATAATGATATCAATGAGATAAAGACATTTGATCAAATGAAAATGCTGGCCCACAGATGGCTCCAACTTCATCCTGTTCCCAACTTGTATGTCTCATAACAATAAAAATGCTTTCAAATGAGATGATGTAGGTAACAGCTCATAGCTTGCCAATAAAGTTAGGAATCCTTAACCTGTAAATAGCTTGTCAGTAAAGCTAGGGATCCTTAATCTTGTCAAATCCTGTGTAAAAAAGAGAGAGAGAGAGAGAGAGAGAGAAAGAGAGATAGAGAGAGATAGGGCAAAGAGAGGGGGAGAAGGGGGAAAGAGGGGGGAGATGGAAGAGAGAGAGGATTGGGGGAGAGAGGTGGGAAAAGGGAGAGGGGAGAGATAAAGAGAGGGGAGAGATGTTAGAGGGGGGAGGTGTTAGAGGGAAGAGATGTTAGAGGGGAGAGAGAGAGATAGGTAGAGAGAGAGAGATAGGTAAAGAGTGAGATAGGTAGAGAGAGATAGGTAGAGAGATAGGTAGAGAGGGAGACAGGTAGTGAGAGAGGGAGAGAGAGAGAAGGAGTGAGGTTTAGATGGTCAGTTCACAGGAAGGTGTGAAATCCTGTGTATGTGTGTGTGTGTGTGTGTGTGTGTGTGTGTGTGTACTACAGCTTTTACAAGTGCTTGTTCCTGTGTGTATGTGTGTACTCACCTATTTGTGTGTATGTGTGTGTGTGTGTGCCCCCATTTCTAAGTATTCATACTGCTAATAAATATCGGTAAATACCAGTAATTCTAAAACATACCAAGTACTTCTAACACTTATCGATTCTACTTATAAAATACAGAAAGTAGCCAGGTTGTAAAATTTAGCTTGTCTCAGCTTGTCTGACATTATCCCTCACTACTGCTCTACTCCTTGCACTCTCGTCTATGCTATTTCTACTCTAATTTTGGTAATAGCTTGCAGGAGTTAATGACCAGTATCTAACAGTGATGCAAGACCAGAACTCAGAACCCTGCAACATGCAACCTCAACAGGTGAGCAATACTTGCGCTGGCAGCAGTGTGATGACAAGTTGCCAGATGCTGATGACGTAGTCATTGTACATAGGCCTTCTATCACTATTTTGTAAATCCTTCACCTGTGATGTTTATAACCATATATTCTCATGCATCCCGCATTCCTCAAGTGATTTCACTTTTCACTTATGACAGAATACACTTCACATTCGGTGTTACACTTTATATGTATAATGGCATACAACTGTTATGACGTCACTTCTTCAGCAGGCCTACTACTGCCACCTTCCTTTGTTGTATATTTTATTTTTCCTTTCTCCTTGTGCTTATTAACTTTTTCACTCTCACTGTATGGTGCCCCATATTTCACTTGTTAACCAAACACTGGTAATTCTTGAACACCCACTTCCACACCCACTTTGATCTTTGTATATTTGATTCTGTGTGGCAACAGTGCCTAATAGACCCCCAATGGTTTGGCACTTTGAAATATTAATGATTTCAGGCCTCCTCTCGACTTTATTTTAACTAATAACTTTAGTTATCACTCGTAGGATTCTTCACTGACGTTGTCACTACCACTGTTTCCTGCTAGCAGTTACTGCACGCCTTAAAAACACTAAGGTTCTCGGAGCCTTGTGCACCCACGTCTGCACCCACTGTGTGTGTGTGTGTGTGTGTGTGTGTGTGTGTGTGTGTGTGTGTGTGTGTATGTGTGTGTGTGTGTGTGTATGTGTGTACTCACCTAATTGTACTCATCTAATTGTGGTTGCAGGGGTCGAGACTCAGCTCCTGGCCCTGCCTCTTCACTGATCGCTACTAGGTCCTCTCCCTCTCTGCTTCCTGAGCTTTGTCATACCTCTTCTTAAAACTATGTAGGGTTCCTGCCTCCACTACTTCACTTGCTAGGCTATTCCACTTCCTGACGACTCTATGACTGAAGAAATACTTCCTCACATCCCTATGACTCGTCTGAGTATTCAGCTTCCAGTTGTGACCCCTTGTTTCTGTGTCCCCTCTCTGGAACATCCTATCTCTGTCCACCTTGTCTATTCCCCACAGTATCTTGTACGTCATTATCATGTCTCCCCTGACCCTTCTGTCTTCCAGTGTCGTCAGTCCGATTTCCCTCAGTCTTTCCTCGTTCGACATTCCCCTGAGCTCTGGGACTAGCCTTGTTGCAAACCTTTGTACTTTCTCTAACTTCTTGACGTGCTTGACCAGGTGTGGGTTCCAGACTGGTGCTGCATACTCCAGTATGGGCCTAGCATACACAGTGTACAGTGTCTTGAACGATTCCTTATTAAGGTATTGGAACGCTATTCTCAGGTTTGCCAGGCGCCCGTATGCTGCAGCGGTTATTTGGTTGATGTGTGCCTCCGGTGATGTGCTCGGTGTTATGGTCACCCCAAGGTCTTTCTCCCTGAGTGAGGTCTGTAGTCTTTGTCCACCTAGCCTATACTCTGTCTGCGGTCTTCTTTGCCCCTCCCCAATCTTCATGACTTTGCATTTGGCTGGATTGAATTCAAGAAGCCAGTTACTGGACCACATGTCCAGCCTGTCCAGGTCTCTTTGCAGTCCTGCCTCATCCTCATCCGATTTAATTCTTCTCATCAACTTCACGTCATCTGCGAACAGGGACACTTCAGAGTCTATTCCTTCCATCATGTCGTTCACATATATCAAAAATAGCACTGGTCCTAGAACTGACCCCTGTGGGACCCTGCTCGTAACAAGCGCCCACTGTGATACCTCTTCACGTACCATGACTCGTTGCTGCCTCCTTGTCAGGTATTCCCTTATCCATTGCAGTGCCCTCCCTTTTACATGCGCCTGATCCTCCAGCTTCTGCACTAATCTCTTGTGGGGAACTGTGTCAAAGGCCTTCCTGCAGTCTAGGAAAACGCAATCTACCCACCCCTCTCTCTCGTGTCTTACTTCTGTTACCTTGTCATAAAACTCCAGGAGGTTTGTGATACAAGACTTGCCTTCCATGCTGGTTTTCATTTATAATCTTGTTCCTTTCCAGGTGTTCGACCACTCTCCTCCTGATAATCTTCTCCATGGCTTTGCACACAATACATGTCAGGGACACAGGTCTGTAGTTTAGTGCCTCGTTTCTGTTTCCTTTCTTAAATATGGGGACTACATCAGCTGTCTTCCATTTCTCAGGTAATTGCCCAGTTTCAAGGGATGTGTTGAAGATTGTGGTTAGAGGCATGCACAGCATTTCTGCTCCTTCTCTAAGGACCCATGGGGAGATGTTGTCCGGTCCCATCGCCTTTGAGGTGTCAAGGTCACTTAAGAGCTTCTTCACCTCCTCCTCAGTTGTTCGTATGTCATCCAACACTTGTTGGTATATTCCCTCTTGATGTTCCCTTCTGTGCTGTCTTCCCACAGCCCTTCCTGTCTCTACTGTAAAAACTTCCTTAAGTCTCCTGTTCAGCTCCTCACATACCTCCTGATCATTTGTTGTGAGTTCTCCACCTTCTGTCCTTAATCTGATCACCTGGTCTTTGACTGTTGTCTTCCTCCTGATGTGGCTATACAACAGTTTCGGGTCAGTCTTGATTCTCGATGCTATGTCATTTTCATACTGTCGCTGGGCCTCCCTCCTTACCTGTGCGTACTCATTCCTGGCTCTGCGACTGATCTCCCTATTTTCGTGTGTTCTCTGCCTTCTGTACTTTTTCCATTCTCTATTGCACTTTGTTTTTGCCTCCTTACGCCGTCGGGTAAACCAGGGGCTCGTTCTGGTCTTCCCGTTGTTACTGTTGCCCTTGGGAATAAACCTTTCCACTGCCTCCTTGCATTTTGTTGCTACATATTCCATCATTTCATTTACTGGCTTTCCTGCCAGTTCTCTGTCCCACTGGACCTCCCGCAGGAAGTTCTTCAACCCTATGTAGTCCCCTCTTTTATAGTCAGGCTTTTCCCATTCAACTCCTGTTATTCTCTCCACTTGCAGCTCTACTATGTATTCAAAGCACAGAACCACGTGGTCGCTAGCTCCTAGGGGACTCTCATACTTGATGTCCTCAATGTCTGAGCTGCCCAGGGTGAACACAAGGTCCAATCTTGCTGGTTCATCATCCCCTCTCACTCTGGTAGTGTCCTTAACATGTTGGTGCATGAGGTTTTCCAGCACCACGTCCAACATCCTGGCTCTCCATGTTTCGGGACCCCTATGTGGCTCCAGGTTTTCCCAGTCAATCTCCCTGTGGTTGAAATCTCCCATAACCAGCAACTTTGCTCTGCTGGAGTGAGCTCTTCTTGCCACCTCAGCAAGTGTGTCCACCATTGCTCTGTTGCTCTCTTCATATTCCTATCTTGGCCTCCTGCAGTTCTGTGGTGGATTATACATCACTGCAATGACCACTTTGTGTTCCCCAGACTGAAGTGTACCTGCTATGTAGTCTCTTTCTCCCGTCTCATCTATGCCTTCCATTTTCTCGAATTTCCATCTGTTTTCTACGAGCAGAGCAACCCCACCTCCCCCCCTGCCCCTTCTATCTTTCCTCATGATCTGGTATCCTGGTGGGAAGATTGCATCTGTTATTGTCTCCATGAGTTTTGTTTCTGTAACTGCTATGATGTCTGGGGACTTCTCATTGATTCTTTCTTGCCATTCCTCATGTTTATTCGTTAATCCATCTGCATTTGTGTACCAAACCTTCAACTTCTGTTCTAATACTGTAACTGTGGTGCGGGGGGTGGAAACAGAGGGATCAGTGTGTGATGGTTGGTTTGGATTGTTCAGTTGCCTTGGGGGTGTCATGGCTGGAGTCCTTCTGCAGGTGTTTCTGGGGGGTGTGCTTGTCCTTCCATTTGATCCTGGGTTATTCTGCTCTCCTTTTTCATTTCCTCCCATTTCTCCTTTCGTTTTTGAACTCTCTCTTTCATTGTCTTCCTTTCGTCCTGTGTTCTGTCTCGATCAAGGTACACACTCCGGAACTCCTGCTTGCCTCTCAGCTGTGCTTTCTCCTGCAGGATCATGGTTCGGGTTGATTCTGTCTTGAAAATTACTTTGAGAGGCCGATTCCTTTTCTTTGTGAACCACCCAATTCTCCGAAAATTTGCCACCTGGGTCATGTCCCCCTCGCCTATCACTTTCATGATATCTTCAATCACTTTTTTCTCCTCCTGCTTTCTTTCATCATAAGTTTCCCCTTTAGCTTCGTCTAGCCCATAGACAAACACGGATCTCTCCCTTTCCACCTCCCACTGTGACTCCCATTGCATCCTCTGATGTGTATGTGTACTCACCTAGTTGAGGTTGCAGGGGTCGAGTCCGAGCTCCTGGCCCCGCCTCTTCACTGATCGCTACTAGGTCACTCTCCCTGAACCGTGAGCTTTATCATACCTCTGCTTAAAGCTATGTATGGATCCTGCCTCCACTACATCGCTTCCCAAACTATTCCACTTACTGACTACTCTGTGGCTGAAGAAATACTTCCTAACGTCCCTGTGATTCATCCGTGTCTTCAACTTCCAACTGTGTCCCCTTGTTACTATGTCCAATCTGTGTGTGTGTGTGTGTGTGTGTATGTGTGTGTGTGTGTATGTGTGTGTGTGTGTGTGTGTGTGTGTGTGTGTGTGTGTGTGTGTGTGTGTACTCACCTATTTGTACTCACCTATTTGTGGTTGCAGGGGTCGAGTCCTAGCTCCTGGCCCCGCCTCTTCACCGGTTGCTACTGGGCCCTCTCTCTCCCCGCTCCATGAGCTTTATCAAACCTCGTCTTAAAACTGTGTATGGTTCCTGCCTCCACTACGTCATTTTCTAGGCTATTCCACTGCCTTACAACTCTATGACTGAAGAAATACTTCCTACTATCTCTCTGACTCATTTGTGTCTTCAACTTCCAATTGTGGCCTCTTGTTTCTGTGTCCCCTCCCTGGAACATCCTGTCTTTGTCCACCTTGTCTATTCCATGCAGTATTTTATATGTCGTTATCATGTCTCCCCTGACCCTCCTGTCCTCCAGTGTCGTCAGGCTGATTTCCCTTAATCTTTCTTCATAGGACATTCCCCTTAGCTCTGGAACTAACCTTGTCACAAACCTTTGTACTTTCTCTAGTTTCTTGACATGCTTTATCAAGTGCGGGTTCCAAACAGGTGCTGCATACTCCAGTATGGGCCTGACATACACGGTGTACATTGTCTTGAATGATTCCTTACTAAGGTATCAGAATGCTGTTCTCAGGTTTGCCAGGCGCCCATATGCTGCAGCAGTTATCTGATTGATGTGTGCTTCCGGAGACATGCTCGGTGTTATACTCACCCCAAGATCTTTCTCCTTGAGTGAGGTTTGCAGTCTTTGGCCACCTAGCCTATACTCTGTCTGTGGTCTTCTGTGCCCTTCCCCTATCTTCATGACTTTGCATTTGGCAGGATTAAATTCGAGAAGCCATTTGCTGGACCAGGTGTCCAGTCTGTCCAGGTCTCTTTGAAGTCCTGCCTGGTCTTCATCAGATTTAATTCTCCTCATTAACTTCACATCATCTGCAAACAGGGACACTTCTGAATCCAACCCTTCCGTCATGTCGTTCACATATACCAAAAATAGCACTGGTCCTAGGACTGACCCCTGTGGGACCCCGCTCGTCACAGGTGCCCACTGTGATACATCATTACGTACCATGACTCGTTGTTGCCTCCCTGTCAGGTATTCTCTGATCCATTGCAGTGCCCTTCCTGTTATATGCGCCTGATGCTCTAGCTTCTGCACTAATCTCTTGTGAGGAACTGTGTCAAAGGCCTTCTTGCAGTCCAAGAAGATGCAATCAACCCACCCCTCTCTCTCTTGTCTTACTTCTGTTATTTTATCGTAAAACTCCAGAAGGTTTGTGACACAGGATTTGCCTTCCGTGAATCCGTGCTGGTTGGCATTTATACTCCTGTTCCGTTCCAGGTGCTCCACCACTCTCCTCCTGACAATCTTCTCCATAATTTTGCATACTATACACGTCAATGACACAGGTCTATAGTTTAGTGCCTCTTTTCTGTCTCCTTTTTTAAAAATGGGAACTACATTTGCCGTCTTCCATACCTCAGGTAGTTGCCCAGTTTCCAGTGATGTGTTGAAGATTGTGGCAAGTGGCACGCACAACATATCTGCTCCCTCTCTAAGGACCCACGGGGAGATGTTGTCCGGTCCCATTGCCTTTGAGGTATCGATGTCCCTTAGCAGTTTCTTCACCTCCTCCTCATCTGTATGTATGTCGTCCAACACTTGTTGGTGTATTCCTTGCTGGTGTCCCCATCTGGTCTGTCCCCCCAGAGTCCTTCCTGTCTCTACTGTAAATACTTCCTTAAATCTCGTGTTGAGCTCCTCACATACCTCTTGATCGTTTCTTGTGAGTTCTCCACCTTCTTTCCTCAGCCTTATCACCTGGTCCTTGACTGTTGTCTTCCTCCTAATGTGGCTATACAACAGTTTCGGGTCAGATTTGACTTTCGATGCTATGTCGTTTTCATACTGTCGCTGGGCCTCCCTCCTTATCTGTGCATACTCGTTTCTGGCTCTTCTACTAATCTCCTTGTTTTCCTGGGTCCTATGCCTCCTGTACCTTTTCCATTCTCTGTTGCACTTAGTTTTTGCCTCCCTACACCTTCGGGTAAACCAAGGACTCGTTTTGGTCTTCCTATTATTTCTGTTTCCCTTGGGAACAAAACTTTCCTCTGCCTCCTTGCACTTTGTTGCCACATATTCCATCATCTCGTTTACTGATTTTCCTACCATTTCTCTGTCCCACTGAACCTCCTGCAGGAAGTTTCTCATACCTGTGTAGTCCCCCCTTTTATAGTTTGGCCTGTCCCCTTCAGTTCCTGTTACCTTCTCCACTTGTAACTCTACTATATAGTCAAAACTCAGCACCACATGATCGCTAGCTCCAAGGGGCCTCTCGTAAGTGATGTCCTCAATGTCCGAACTGCTCAGGGTGAACACAAGATCCAGTCTTGCTGGCTCATCCTCCCCTCTCTCTCTGGTAGTGTCCCTGACATGTTGATGCATGAGGTTTTCAAGTACCACATCCATCATCTTGGCTCTCCATGTTTCGGGACCCCCATGTGGCTCCAGGTTTTCCCAGTCGATCTCCCTGTGGTTGAAATCGCCCATTACCAGTAACTTTGCTCTGCTCGAGTGAGCTCTTCTTGCCACCTCAGCCAGTGTGTCCACCATCACCCTGTTGTTTTCTTCGTACTCCTCTCTTGGCCTCCTGCAGTTCTGTGGTGGGTTATACATCACTCCAATGACTACTTTATGTTCTCCGGACTGAAT